>NC_133650.1:160362854-160636184 GCF_009905375.1 Apium graveolens
TGTTGATCAATGCATTGTACCTCTCAAACACTTCAGTGATTCCTTCCCCTGGATTGGATTTAAAGTATTCATACTCAGAGGTTAGGATTTCTAGCTTGTTCTCCCTAACTTCCTCTGTGCCTTCATTAATAATCTCAATAGTTTCCCAGATATGTTTGGAATCTTTATAATTCATCACATGTCTATTCATCAAGGGATTAAGGGAATCTACTAAGATTAATTGAAGGCTAGCATCCAGGGAGGCTTCTTCTATTTCAGCATGAGAGAAGCCCTCAGGATCTTTCACATAAGTTCTCGCTTTGGTGATCACCACATCATTTTCTATTACCTCTGGTTCAATAACCATAGGAATTTTTGGACCCTTCTTTAACACTTGCAAATATTTGGGATTAGCAACTTGTAAAAACAGTAGCATCTTCTTCTTCTACATAACATAATTTTCTTTATCGAAAAGTGGAATTTTAACGGTTCCAACTTTTTGTGTAGTCATTATGAATTTTTTGAGTGAATAAAAAATTCAAGAAGTGAAAGAAACACAAAAGTCTAGGATCTAGATTTGTACGTTAATCAGAAGGCTCTGATACCAATTGTTAGGTCCCAATTTGTTTGTAGAAGGGGAGGTTGAATGCAAACAATACCGTTTAATCGAATAAAATGTGGAATAAAAATGTGAAACAAAATTCAAGTTAAATAAAACTTTTATTAAACTTGAAAGGTGTTACAACTACGGTATCG
Source organism: Apium graveolens (assembly GCF_009905375.1). Taxonomy (NCBI): domain Eukaryota; kingdom Viridiplantae; phylum Streptophyta; class Magnoliopsida; order Apiales; family Apiaceae; genus Apium; species Apium graveolens. The sequence goes on from NC_133650.1 coordinate 160,363,590, forward strand.
GTTACAAGGAATTAATCTCAAATCAATTATTACAAATCTAGAATAAATTCGACATGAACTTTTTCTATTTTTACAATTAAAAGATCAAATGCTAAATACGATTTGAGATTAAGTTTTAGGGATTTTAATCCGCTAGATTGATACACAAGAACAAGATAAAGATTTCTAGTTGATTGGATTTAACTTTACAATCTAGAAATTTAATCTTGAAGAAAGCAGATGAAAAATGAAAATGTTTTGCCTTTGTTTTCTGCTTCTTTTTCTCTTGACTTGTGTGTTCTGTATGTTGATTATCTTTTTAATGTCTTCTGCTGCTTTTATTTAATCCAACAGTCGAGTAGAGTGTATTGGCATGACAATCTCTTTGAGCTGGCAAGACAATCAGAATGAACTAGCAAGACTTTCGGTATGACTATCAATTGTCATACCGATTGTCATAGTAGTTCAAAATCAGATTGTCTTACTGAATTAAAAATAGATTTTAATGTAATAAAAAATCTGTTAAGACAATCCTTTTGAGTTAGCATGACTTTCGGTATGACTATTGATTGTCATACTAATACAATCAGTTGTCTTTATGAATTAATAACAGATTTTAAATCAATTAAAAACCTGAAAAACCTTAATATTAATTCTGAATTAATTAATCAATTAATTCAATTAATAAAATAAATTAATCTTTGCAGATAGAATTTATTCTCTTAATTAAATTATATGACTTAATTAATTAATAGAGAATTAATACTAATCTTGAGCGGCATCCATTCTTCTGAATATCTTCTGAAAATCACTGAAATATATGAATCAATTCCACCACTTCAACGTTGACACTCGATGTACTGTCTGGTTCATGAGTGACTAACTTCCGTGATGTTTCTTCATGTCTTGACTTTGATTTTCTTCAGACTAAATCCTTGTAATTAATTGATACCCTGACGAGATCTCTGTCACTTGATTAAATCCACAATCTTGATTTGTATCACTGAGGCTTGATCAATTTCTTGAGCTTCTTCCAGTGAATTAAGTCTTCAAGTCTGTAGATGAATAATGTTTCTTAACCCTTTGACAGATGTTACTCTGTGAGATCTCTCTGACGATAGATCCACTATTTACTTATTACATTCTTACTTGAGTTGAGTTAAATCCTCGAATATACAAATAGGCTATGCCATATGCCTTTCAAAAAGGATGATAAAGGAATCTTAAAATTTTATTCCAGATTATGGATACCCAACGTGGTCGAGCTAAAAGATGAAATTCTCCAAGACGCTCATAACTCCAGATATTCAATTCATCCCAGAAGTACAAATATGTATAGAGACTTGAAAGAAAATTTGTGGTGGTCGAGTATGAAGAAGGAGATTGCTGAATGGGTGAGTAAGTGCTACACTTTCCAACGAGTCAAAGCGGAACATCAAAGGACAAGTGGATTGATACAACCATTGGATATTCCAGAATGGAAGTGGGAACACCTTGCGATGGATTTTGTAGCTAAATTTCTGAGGACCAAGACAAATCATGATGCTATTTGGGTTATTATTGATAGATTAACTAAGTCGGCACATTTCCTTCCTATCAACGAGAGATTCTCATTGGATAAATTGGTTCAACTGTATTTGAAGGAGATTGTGGTTCGACATGGAGTTCCAGTATCCATAGTTTCAGACAGAGATCCTCGATTTAATTCAAGATTTTGGAGAAGTTTTCAAGATTGTCTCGGAACGAAGCTGAATATGAGTACCGCGTATCATCCACAGACACATGGTCAAAGTGAAAGGACAATGCAGACGATCGAAGACATTCTAAGGGTATGTGCTCTAGATTTTGAAGGAAGTTGAGATGAACATCTACCATTGGTTGAATTCTCCTACAACAATAGTTATCATTCAAGTATTGGAATGCCGCCATACGAAGCCTTGTACGGCAGAAGATGAAGATCCCCAATCTGTTGGGATGAAGTTGGTGAAAGGAAGATTTTGGGTCCATATTTGATCTAGCAGACAAAAGAGAATGTAGAACTCATTCAGAAAAGACTAGTAGCAGCTCAAGATCGTCAACGCAAATATGCTGATCCTACCAGAAAGGATAAGGAATTTGAAGTTGGAGAAGCAGTGCCACTAAAGATATCACCTTAGAAAGGTTTATCCAGATTTGGGAAGAAAGAAAGTTGAGTCCACGTTATGTTGGCCCTATGAAGTTTTGAGGCATGTGGGAAAGGTTGCTTACGATCTAGCCTTACCACCACACATGCAGCATATCCGCAACGTGTTCCATGTGTCAATATTGAAGCGTTATTTGCCTGATTCGAATCATGTAATAGAATATGAGCCAATTAAGATTCAACCAGATTTGTCTTTTGTAGAGCGACCGGTGCAGATTTTAGACCGGCAGGAAAGAGTGCTTAGAAATAAGTCTGTGTCTTTAGTGCGAGTTTTGTGGAGGAATCCCAAGGTTGAAGAGTCGACTAGGGAATTGGAAAGCGAAATGTGAGCCAAGTATCCTCACTTGTTTTCCTAAGCTGATTCTGGGGACAGAATCATGTTAAGGGGGGAAGGATATAATATCCGGGAAAATTATGTGAATATTTCATGATAATTAAATAAATATTATGTGTTTACATGAGTTTAAAATGTTCATTACCATGATATAACATGCAGTAAGTGTTATGTTAATTGTTATGTGTTTAAAATGCAACTGTAAGAAAGATCCCGTGATCTGGACGTGTGTTTATTAGCGTATTTATCGAGGTACTTATTTTATCTTGTTGTATGTGCGTTTGCATGCATTTTATGTGTTTTCGTGGTTTTCAGTTAATTTAGGAAATGTTTCGGTTTCTCAAAAATCAACGGACCAGGACCTCACCGGGACGTTAAGGCCACAAAATTCATATTTTTATTTTTATAAAATGATACGTATTTCAAATGTCCATTATTTTTGCATTTTTGAATTATTCATAATTTTTGGGAAATTTTGGCATAAATGTTATATTTATTTGATTTAAAAATTATTTTCCATAATTATTATTTTTGGGCCAAATTATTTTAATTAAGGGATAAAAACACCCTTAATTGATTTTAGAGTATTTATTTTTCTAACAATATAAATAGCTGAAAAACTCATTTTATTATTCATTTTTATCAAAAACAAGAAAATAGAAAATAGATTTTGGGGGTATAATTTGTTCTTGATCATAGATTCAATGATTTTGGGAGTTCTAGGGATCCGTTTGTGAAGCTTGAGTAACCAAATTAAAGCTTGTTTCAAGTCCTTCATTTTGACACCAAAATCACGGTACAAGGTTAAGTATTTTAAAAAATCGAATTTTGTGTTATTGAGCTTGAAATCGGTTTTTGATTTCTGTTGATTGTTGATTGTTTTTGAAGATGTGAATAGCTTTAGAATGATTCACTGAATCAATTTATATATTTACCCGAATTATTTGAGTTCGGAATTGTCAAAGTCAAAATTTTGTATTTTTGGTTTTTTTTATCTTGATTTTTAAGATTATTCGCGTGTTTGTTGTTGATTATTAATGTGTAGGTAGATTGTATGTATCATAAGCTTCAAATTGAGCTATTGATATTTCAATTTGGTGTTGGATTGTGAAACATCGGGTGTTGATCGGAGTTTTTGAACTTTGACGGGGTTTAATGGCGAATTCCGGCCGGAAACAACGATCCCTGGGTCGTTTTGCTTCACTGTTGTTACATCCGAGTTGCTGGGTTTGGACAGAAGTTACTGGGACTGAAATATCGGAATAAAATCGTTGGATTTGAGCCATTTTTGGCTTACTGGAAGCTCTCCCCAGTGGTCGGAATTACGTCGGGTTCTGGGTTCATATGAACTCCGGTGGGTGTTCTTGAACAACCCACAAACTGATTCACCGGCCCGTTTCCCTGAATTCAAAACCCGGCTTCGATCTTTTTCCCCCACAACTCAAACCCTGGAACTGTTTTTGTATTTTCTTTTTTTAAAATTTAATTCAAAATTCAATTTCTATTTTCAAAAAATCATTTCTTTTATTTCTAAAATTAATTTAGGTAATTTTTTTAATTAACTAAATTCTTTTAAATTCCAAAAAATATATTTTCTTTTATTGTTTTCAAAAATAAAAAATTTATTTAATTATTTATAATTTATTTTAATTAATTGTTTATGAATTTAATTATTTGATTAATTTATTTAATTAATTAAATTTATTTATAAATCGTTAAATACAATATAATTATTTATAATTATTCAAATAATTCCTAAAATTACTTTTGAAATTTAAACTTTAATATTTAGGTATTTAAAAATCAATTAATATTATAATTAATTGATTTATTCCTATTTTATTCTTATTTTATTCGTAATAAATAGACCGCTTGTCCGTTTAATATAAAATGTACGCGCCCAGACTTAGAAAAATATTCCGCTTTCAATAAAAATACTTTCGAGACCTAAATCCTTTTGTATCGAAAGTTTTCTTGTTTTACAAATCGTTCTAATTCGGTATCTGATCATTGAATATTATTTTTGCCTGGATTTCAATTCTAAACGTACTGAGTCCTATCTTTTGACGATTTGACTTATGTGTTACAATTATGTGTTTATGTGTCATGTGAATAACATGATTTCATGCTATGTGATATGCGTGCTATCTGTTTACAGTTTTAAATGCCATGATTAGTTATTAAACAATCGGGTAGACGTCGAGTCGTATAGTTACGTCGATTGAGTTTGGTTTTGTTAATTGAAATAGAACTTTTGTTTAGAGAATCGAGTAGCAAGGAGTGTAGCCCGTTGTTAGACTGAGTTGGTAGACATCAGTTATAAGCTAAGGTTATAGTAAAAAGTTATCAAACATATCAGGCAAGTATCCCTATCTTCACTTATCGTTCAAGTGATATTTATTCTGAATCCTATTATGCAATTTCTCTACGCTATTCTAATTCCAGAATAGTTCAATATTTTACATATCAAACTGCTTATGATTATGCAGGTTTTCTATACAATTCTAATTTCAGAATAGTTAAACGTTTTATATTTTACTAAAATAATCTTCAAATTGATAGTTAGTGAATAACTATACTATCCAGAAATATTCTATACAGTGGAACTTTGTTATGAGTTTAGTGAATAACTATTCATTCTAGTTATCTCGCCATCAGTTAATGCGGTTACTCCGGACCATGTGAAATGGGGAGTTATATTTTGAAGGATGTTATTTTGTTCGACTCCTTTAATTAAAACTGTTTTATTGATTGGATGAATGCGTAAGTGATCGGGGAGGACGGTCCAGCGGAGGGCCATGCATTTTATGATATATTTATAATACAACTTATGCCACAAGTAGATATATTGCTTTTATTTGAGTACTCGTGTTGTGGGACATGTTTCTACGAATCATGATCCATTGCTATCACACGGGCTGATCAACATGTGATAGTATGTCCGTCGGTTAAAGATTCCAATCTAAAAATTATCATTTACTGTTTATAGCTTGTTTAGCTTTTTTTGTTGGTCAAATATTATTGTTTATCTCCTGTTCTTCAGTTATTATCATAATGTGGTTATCACTTCAAGCATACTTTTTGTACTACTTCCTGAGGATTCCTTTCGCTCATACTTGTTTATTATTCTGATCTTTTATCTAAGTCAGAGCAAGCCTCAGTTCCAGGTTTCACCAGGAGTTGTGTGCTTGTAAATAGTTTGGTGTGTCTTCCAGGTCGACTATTTTGGGACGCTTGACTAGTCTAGAGGTTTGTAATAAAATTCGAATATATTGTAAAACTAAATAGACTTATAGGTTGTAGTAACATTTGGTCTGTATTAGTACCTGTTTCATACTATAACCTATGATCCATCCAGTTGCATGCAAGGGTTCATATTTATTATTTTATATCCACTATGCATAATTTATCATTGTTTATCGATTAGTAACTCCCAAATATAGACCCCGGATTTGAGTGCGTTACAATGAAAGATGAACAAGCATTTAGAGTGGTCGAGGGCGACGACTTTAAGGAATTTGTTAATGAGTTGCAACCCAAATTTGTTGTCCCTAGCAGAATTACTGTTGTGAGGGATATATGCAACCTATACGCTAAGGAAAGAGCTAAATAGAAGTCAGAGTTGACTGCTGCTGGTCAAATGATTTGCTTAACAACTAATTGCTGGACTGCCCAAACTCAGATTTCGTGTATGTGCATCACTGCACACTTGCTACCCACTCGATTTCGAGATGTTCGAGCCCTCCATAGAGGCAATGAAGTTGATGAGCCGTATGATGGGATTGACGCCAACTGGAATTTACAGAAAAGGATTATTAACTTCTGTCAGGTAGCGAACCATAAAGGTGATACAATTGGTAAATTAATCCAGGCGTGCTTGCTTGAATGGGGGATATAAAGAGTTTTTATGGTGATAATGGATAATGCTTCAGCCAGTGATGTGGCTGCTGGTTTTCTTGAAGGGGGGGGGGGTTAATGCATGGAATGGTTCAATTCTCGTTGGTGAGTTTCTTCATGTTAGGTGTGGTGCCCATATTATAAATTTAATCATGAATGACGGGTTATCTTAACTTCACGATTCGATAGCTTTCATTCGCAATTCTGTGAGATATATTCAAGCATCTCCGGCAAGGTTATTGATATTTAAAGCTTGCGTGGAGAAGGAAAAAATTGATTACAAGGGTGGATTGATTATAGACGTCGTTACAAGGTGGATCTCGACGTACATGATGCTTGATGTGGCACTAAAATTTGAGAAAGCATTTGTAACATATGAAGAGGAAGATGATAAATTTGTGAGTTTTTTTATTAAAAGGAAAACAGTAAGAAGCTAATTGGACCTCCTACCTCTACTGACCGGGAATCTTGGTATGTTTTTGTGAAATTCCTGTCTACTTTTTATGATATGACTTTAAAATTTAGCGAAACTTTGCACGTGACCTCAAACAATTTTTATCACGAAATCTGTGAAATTCATTCTCAATTGTCCGAATTAGCTGATGTCAATGATTTTTTGTTGTCTCTCAAGGCTGTTAGCATGAAGGACAAGTATGACAAATACTGGGACAATGCAGAGAATATATATCCATTATTGTTTTTGGCTATTGTGTTGGATCCCAAATACAAAATGAAATATCTAAAATATTGTTTTGAATCTGTGTATGATTCTGAGACTGTTGCAGGAATTACTGTTAAGGTGGAGTTAATTCTGCAGCGCCTGTACACGTGTTATAGTGCTGGAGTAGATGGTACTGCTGAAAATAAGGTGAGTAATTGCACCTGCACCTTTTAGTAATTCTGTATAATTCTGTTAAAATTCTATTTGCTGAGTCTTGAAGCATTTATAATTTTGATGTATCTGGTAATCAGGCGATCATATCCATTACTCTAATTTCCAGTGATGAGCATTTTACCTGCCTTGTTCAATATCTTCCTTGTTTAATATCTTCATTTCTACTGGATCATTAACCTTGAGTTCACAGCCAAAAAGAGTTTAAAAATAAGTTAGAATGGACTCTCGAGAGCATATGGTTCTCTATTCTATGGATTATTGGTAAAAATATATAAACGATACAGGCACGTACATAAACATAGAACTCATTGCATTTGAACTTGTTAATCCCCTCGAGGCATGGACGAAATGAAAATGACAGATTAAGTGAAAAGCTAGAAGTAAAGAGTCTAAAGCAGAACATGAGTAAGTAGACAGCTGAAAAGCTCATGAAACTTCTAAAAATAAAAAATCATGTGACTTCACCACGCATTCCACATAAATGGTCGTACACTATTGGTTGCAACTTGTGTTTAAGACTGGTATGGCCAAGTCAATTCACCATGCTAGAGTCCTGATCAGATAAAGGCATATCAAGTATAATTACCAATTAAATAAACATTAGTCTGCTTGTCTATAGTAACATAATTACTGGTCTGCTTATTCTTTAACAGGATGTTGGAGCTAATACTTTTCCAAAGTCTGTTGCGTTTAAGGAAACACGGCGGGGGAGGTTGTTAGAAAAGTATATGCAAAAACAGCAAATGGAGACGACAAAGAGCAAAAGTGACGTTGATAAGTATTTAAACAAAGAAACTATTAATCCAATGGCATCCTCATTCAACATACTACTTTGGTAGAAGGATAATTCAATCAGGTATGCAACTTTGTCACTCATTTTTAGAGATGTTCTTACTGTTCCGATCTCTACTATTGCATCTGAATCTGCATTTAGTACTAGTGGTCGAATCTTAGACCCTTTTTGAAGTTCTTTGAGTCCGAAGATGTTGGAAATGCTATTATGCACTCAGAGTTGGTTGAAGGGCCGTAATGATAGGATGAAATCTGATAGGGAATAAATAAATCCTGATTACGTAATTAATATTGCATTAATTACACATGATTTGGGCCACAAAGCCCAATAAGAAGATGTATGACATTCAGACCAAAAAGGTTAACACATTGATCATGCCTGGTGGACCAGATCAGGCATGATAGAACAAAGAAGACCCACAAACCTGAATATTAATTAATTTCATAATTAATTAAATAAGGGAGAAAACAGCTGTCAATATGAGTCCTAATAAGGATGTGAATCCTTGTAGATCATCCCTCAAGGGATCAAATCAAATAAGGAATCAACTTCCTACTTCCTAGGACTCCGAAGTCCATTCTGACTCTGAGACTTGCCCATCAAGTCTCCTAACCCAAGTCCGATTCAAGGACTCCCAAACATCATTATAAGGGGCCTCACCCCACGAATCAGAACTACATTTTTTGACTTGATCCTTGGCATACAGAAAGGTACGTAGGCATCTTGTAAGGCAGATCGAGTCACAAAATGCAAGAGCAGTCAAATCGAGCCTCGAAGCTCACGTTCCTTAGTTATAAATACAACAATTATTATACCTTCATTTTTAATCCATAACATTTGGCGCCGTCTGTGGGAAAGCACAACAACAACCATGGCGAGAACCCAGAGTGGCAACAACACCCATGGAAGTACACCAGCTGCGACACTAGCTGCAACAACCCAAGTGATTTCATCAATAGTGGAGATACCTCCACATTCAACCTATGCCGCTGCCCCAGAAGGAGCCCAGATAGGGGTAACTGGATCTCAACCTCAAGGGACGAATCCCCAACTTCAACAACTACATACACCTGTGAATTCTCGACCCGTTGGGTATGAATATTCAACTGTTGTGACCACGAACCCCCCGTATGGGATGCCCCTTTACCCCGAGGTCGGAGGAAGTGGACATGCAGGATGAAGTGAAGCACGGAGGCAAACACCCCCACATTCAAGGTTTGGCTCCTATCCCAGAGGATTAGGAATTTTCTGGTCCTTACACTGAGAGAGACTCCGAGTCTTCAGATGATGAAGTGGCCCCAAGAAGGAGGTGTGCTGGCAAAGAACCGATGGATGATGGAAACCAACGTCCTAGGAGTACCCGAGGGGTGAATCCCCAAGAGGTGCATGAGAGAATCAAGGCCCACGAGGCTGAGATTTAAAGGCTGAAGCGTGACTTAGAGGCGCACCAGGCTCCCAGACCCCCATTACCACCTAGGGGAGAAATCCTCCTCCAATAATAGACCTGGATGGTCCGTCACAAAGAAGGGCTGTAGTCCCGATAGCTGATCCAAGCAATCTTCTTCCCCTTGGAGATCCTGATGATCCTACTCCACCATTCACTGAATAGATAATGAATGCCCATATCTCAAGAAAGTTCAAGATGCCCACTATCGAAGCTTATGATGGACGAGAGATCCCGCTAATCGTGTCAGGGCATTCTCCAATGCACTGTTGTTGCAGCCCGTGAATGACGCTATTACGTGTCGGGCCTTTCCTCAAACCCTGTCGGGTATGGCTCAAAGATGGTATAGTCGTTTGCCCCCGAACTCTATTGGCTCCTTCAGAGAATTATGTCAGGCTTTTATTAAGCAGTTCATTAGCGGGAGAGTGCATGAGAAAAGTTCAGCATCCCTTATGAGCATAGTGCAGGGAGCGAAGGAATCCTTGAGAGACTACCTGAATCATTTCACAAAGGAAGCTTTAAAAGTCCCAGACCTTGATGACAAGGTAGCCATGATAGCACTGCAACAGGGAAATATGGATGATTTCTTCAAGATGTCCTTGTCCAAGCGCCCCCTGAAAGCATGTTGCAGCTCTAAGATAGGGCCGGGAAGTACATCAAGGTGGAAGAGAGCATGAGGAAGAAAGTAGTGAGCAACGAGCCCGCTGGAGGCAAGAAGCGGAAAACTGACCTGGAATATATCGCTAAGGACAAGTATCATAGAATTGAGCAAAACCCTGATTCAACCCCCAAGAAGGGAGGACCTGGGCAAAAGTTCACTGAATATGCTAAGCTGAATGCCCCTAGAAGCCAAATCTTGATGGAAATCGAGAAAGATCGAGATATTCGTTATCCTAAACCCTTGAAGGTTGATCCTGCCAAACTTGATATGAGCAAGTATTTCAGATTTCACAAAAATGTTGGCCATGACACCGATGAGTGTAGATAACTGAAAGATGAAATTGAATTCCTTATTCGAAAAGGGAGATTGAACAAATACACTGGAGAAGGAGGGGATATGAATAATAATGGAAGAAAGAACTTTGAAGATCGTAGGAGGGACCACGATGATCAGGGGCGGAATCCCCAGCCTAGAGGATCGGTGATAAATACAATCTTTGGAGGACCACGACCCCGAGGGCCTGTGATAAACACAATTTTTGGAGGACCAACTACTGCTGGATTATCCAGGAACTCCAGGAAAGCATATACTAGAGAGGTTATGCATATTGTTGGAGAAGCCCCGAAGAGGGCCGGGATAGGAGTAACAATGGCTTTTGATGATTCTGACCTAGAGGGTGTGAAATTTCTTCATGACGACCCGCTGGTCATAACACTGATAATAGGGAACAACCCGGTGAAGAGGGTCCTCGTAGATAATGGTGCTTCAGTGGATATCTTGCTCAATGACACTTTTTAAGGATGGGTTATAATGATTCTCAATTAACCCCGACCGATATGCCGATATATGGATTTGCGGGAGTAGAATGCCCCGTGGAAGGGATAATCAAGTTGCCAACAACCATAGGTCTGGAACTAAGGAAAGCAACACAGATGTTGGACTTTGTGGTGGTGAAGGCTAGTTCAACCTATAACGCGATTATGGGAAGAACATGGATACATGCCTTCAAGGTAGTACCTTCTTCCTACCATTCAGTTATGAAGTTTCCCACACGGAATGGGATTGGAGAAGAAATAGGAGATCAAAAAATGGCTAGAAGTTGTTATGTGGCCTCATTGAGGGCAAATGGAGTTGGGGGCAGGTTCTGCCTATTGAAGATTTGGATATCCGAGAGAATGATGAGAAAAGAGGAAAGCTAGCAAAAGACTTGGTTTCGATTCCTTTAGCTCCCGAGGATCCTGAGAAGGTAACTTTCGTTGGAGCCACCCTAGATGAGCCCTTTAGAGGGAAGTTGGTGAAATATTTGCAAGAAAATAGTGATGTGTTTGCATGGTCGACAGCTGATATGCCAGGTATAGACCCGGAACTGATCACTCACAAGCTGATTTGGATCTAAGTCGGAAGGTAGTGAAGCAAAAGAAAAGAAGCTTCGCTCCGGAGAGGCAAGAATCTATTAAACAAGAAGTAGAGAAGCTCTTAGATGCTGGTTTCATTGAAGAGATTCAATTTCTGGAATGGTTAGCAAACCCCGTAATGGTAAAAAAGGCGAATGGAAAGTGGAGAATGTGTGTGGACTTCACTGATCTAAATGATGCATGCCCAAAAGATTGTTTTCCACTGCCAATGATAGATACATTGATAGATGCCACTGCTGGACATGAGATGCTGAGCTTCATGGATTGATTTAGTGGATACAATCAGATCAAGATGCACAAGGACGAAATCCCAAAGGTATCATTCATCACTGACTTTGGTGTTTATTATTATCTTGTTATGGCATTTGGTCTCAAGAATGCTGGAGCCACTTATCAAAGGTTTATTTTCAAGGATCTTATTGGTAAAACCATGGAAGTTTATGTTAATGACATGTTAGTCAAGAGTCTAGTGAAGACTGACCATATAACCCATTTGAGGGAAGTTTTCGAGGTCCTAAGGTACCACAAGATGATGTTGAATCCTACAAAGTGTGCTTTCGTAGTAGGATCTGGACATTTTTTGGGATTGATGGTCTCCAAGAGAGGAATCGAGGCCAATCTCGATAAAATAAAGGCAATCCTAGACATGGAACCACCAAAAACTATTAAAGATGTTCAAAAGCTCACTGGAAGGGTTGCAGCGTTGAAACGATTCATCTTCAAGTCTGGGGACAAGTGCTTGTCGTTCTTTAAGTCCTTAAAGAAGGTAAATGATTTTGTTTGGAGTGAGGAAAGCCAAAAGGCATTCGAGGAATTAAAGAGGTATATGGCCCAATCCCCGTTGTTGGCCAAGCCAGCTCTGAACGAAGTTTTATACTTGTATTTGGCTATTTCAGAGAATGCCTTGAGCGCTGTATTGGTTAAAGTGGAACTTAAAATCCAGAAACCCGTGTACTATGTTAGCAAAATTCTGCATGGAGCTGAGTTGAATTATTTAACTATTGAGAAGTTTGCTTTAGCCTTAGTAATGGCTTCAAGAAAGTTACGTCCATACTTTCAGGCTCATAAGATTGAAGTACTAACAAATCAGCCCTTGAGAAATATTATTCATAGTCCTAAGGTTAGTGGGAGGCTGATCAAGTGGGCAATAATGTTGGGAGAATTTGACATTAAGTATAAGCCATGAACGATAATAAAAGCCCATGCATTGGATGACTTCGTGGTGGAATGTACCATACCCAACCAAGAAGTCGGAGGGCAGGAAGATACTATACCTCAAGACAAGGAAGATGATAAGGAGAAGGAATATTGGGTTCTCTATTTTGATGGAGCATCAAAAACAAATTCAAGTGGAACAGACTTGGTTTTATAAAGCCCTGATGGGTTCTTGATTGAATATGCTATGAAGTTAGACTTCCCGACCACAAATAATGAGGCAGAATACGAAGCTCTGATAGCTGGTCTTGGCTTAGCATGGACACTTAGAGTCAAGAACTTAAAAGTCTGTGGAGACTTGAAGCTGGTCATATCCCAGGTAAAGGGAGAGTTTGAGGCAAGGGATGATACGATGGCTAAGTATGTCCTCCTAGTAAGGGCTGTGATGACCCAATTCGATGAATGCCATATTGAGCACATTCCGAGGGAGGAAAATGCTAAGGTAGATGCATTATCAAAGTTTGCTTCGTCTGAGATAGAGGAAAATTCAGGAAGTGTATACTTCCGTGTTCTGAAGACACAGAGCATTGATGTTAAGCTTGTAGCTTCTATAGGTCTGGGGATGTCATGGATAGACCCCATTAAGACCCATATTCAAACCGGTTGGTTGCCAAATGATGCAACTGAAGCACGGAAGTTGGCTGTTCGAGCACTAAGGTACTCCTTGATAGATGGGATTTTTTATAAAAGATCTTATGTAGTTCTTTACTTAAGATGTCTCAGGCCCGATGAGGCCCGCTTGGCTCTTGAAGAAGTGCATGAAGGTATCTGTGGGCAACACTTGGGGGGTAGAGCACTAGCTCATAAGATAACCCGTTTAGGCTTCTATTGTCTAGAAATGATGGCCGATGCCAAAGAGTATGTGAAGAAGTGTGACCGCCGTCAGAAGCACATGCACCTATCGTTAGACAACCCCCCGAGATGCTGAACTCCATCAATTCTCCCATCCCCTTTGCTATGTGGGGAATGGACATACTTGGACCTTTCCCTATGGCCGCGACACAAAGGAAGTTCCTTATAGTAGCCATCGATTATTTTACTAAGTGGATTGAAGCCAAACCATTGGCCAAAATCACAACTAAGTAGGTTGCACAATTCTTGTGGGAAATTATCATGTGTCGGTATGGAATTCCCCGTATCTTGGTTACCGACAATGGAACGCAGTTCAACAATGAGGAATTCAAGAAGTATTGTGGGGAGAATGAGATTTAGTTACGATTTACCTCTGTGGCTCATCCGCAAGCCAATGGGCAAGCGGAAGTGGCAAATCGAATAATCCTGGATGGACTAAAGAAGAGGATTGAGAAATCCAGGAATAATTGGGTGGATGAAATACTCCCAATACTATAAGATTACAGAACTACTTGTAGAGTCACTATCAGAGCCACTCCCTTCATGTTGGCGTATGGGGAAGAAGCAGTTGTTCCTGTAGAAAGATCGCACTCATCTCTCCACATCCAGGCTTTTAATGCTGAGGAAAATGTGGAGGGGCAAAGATTTGCCTTGGACTTAATCGATGAAGTACGAGATGAAGCACATGCGAAGATTGTAAACTATCAGAAGAAAGCTTCGTTCTATTACAACCTAAGGGTTAAGGAAAGGTTCTTCAAGAAAGGAGATTTAGTCCTTAGAAAAGTGAAAGCCTTTGGAGTAGGGCAGAAAGGAAAGCTTGCCCCTATAAGGTTAAGAGCGTTCAAGGAAGGGGAACCTACAAGTTAGAGACTATGGATGGTTTTGAAATCCCGAGAACTTGGCATGCACAAAACCTGAAGGTTTACTATGTGTAAATTAGTTGAGCACGATTCTCACTTATAAAAATGACAAGTATGTTGAAAAGCACCTTGAAGCTTTGCTTGCGTAGGATTTTATATTCTAATACGATTTACATTGTTGTTTCATTATTGTTAAGGGTCGAACCTGTACCATGTAAGGTTTTGGAAAACCAGACTTTATATTAATGAGTTTGAAATTATTTCAACCTTTGGATATTTAAGTTGTGATAATACTTTGTGTGATTTTAACAAAAATCATGCTTTGATCGTTAAAAGAAGAGGACTTCAAGAATTCTTCTATGGAGTGCTTGTTCCACAACTCAAAGGACCAAGTTGTTCAAGTCATTGAACATTCTCTTTAAAAAGCATAATAAGTGCTAAGAATTAAAGGAGAAGGGTATGAAGAAGAAAACAACATAAATAAACCCCGAAGGGTAATAAGTTCCGGATACAAACAAGTTCAACAATAATTTAAGGATAAAAATTACAAACTAGAAAAACTACTCCTCCATGCGGGAGCCTTCATTCCCCTGCTCCTTATCAGCATCATTCTTTTTAGCATCCTTCATGGGAGAAGGGGCGGCTGGGGTAATCCTAAGGTGGGGTGGAAGTTTATACGTGGTGTTCATGGACTCAATTCTACCCTCAAACTCGTGGAAAGTGTTACCGTGGTTGTATGAATCTAATTCAGATAAAGGGATATTCATCGCCTCTACAGTTTATCATATCTATTAAAGAAGTGTACGAAGATTGGATTTGAATGGCAGAACCTCTCTTGGAAGTGTTCATCTTCCCCAAACGAGCTAGATCACGATCTGCCATTGATATTCTTCGAATGAAGGCTTGAAACCCAGAAAAAGCTTGAAGGTGGTAGAACTGCGGTGGCTGAGGTCGCCGGAAATCGCCTTCCTAAGAGGGGAAACTTGAGAGAAATTTGAGAGAGCTTTGAGAGAAAATTTGAGAAATGAGAAGTGAAGTGAGGATTCTCACTTCTCACTTCTCTTTTATAGGCGAAAAGCTCGGAATACGAGGCGTTTAAGGCCCATAAAGCAAGGCCCAACTTGAGGAAAGCCCACCATGGGGAAGTTTCAGGGATATTCTAGAAGCAGGAATGGAAACTGAAGGGTCAAAAATTGACCAGAATTTTGAAGAAATGGTTCGATTAGAATCCTGGTTGACAAAAGGTAAAAATCCTGATCGAATTTTCATTCGATTATGAGGATAAAAAGCCACTTCGTTTGATCAGAGTCCTGATCGACAAAAGGAAGAATCTTGATCGATATTTCATTCTATTATAAGGGTAAAAAGCCACTTAGTTCGATCAGAGTCCTGATCGACAAATGGAAGAATCTTGATCGATATTTCATTCTCTGATCGACAAAGGGAAGAATCTTGATCGATATTTCATTCGATTATAAGGGTAAAAAGCTACTTAGTTCAATCAGAGTCCTGATCAACAAAGAATAAGATCTTGATCGAATTTTCATTCGAACAAAAAGGAATAAGCTTGTTTAATTCGATTAGAATCCTGATTGATTTTAATCAGGATTCCAGGCCAACCTCACCCCAGACCTCATTGTCAAAAATACACATAGTTCGATCAGGATACTGATCGATTTCGATCAGGAATCCTGGTCGAAACATGATCGACTAGAGCGGCAAATCTTAAGCTACTTCGATCAGGATCCTGATCGATTTCAATCAGGAATCCTGGTCGATTTTTGTACGAATCCTGGTCGAAATTCCATCGACCAGAGAAACAGAATGGCAGTTAATTCGATCAGGATCCTGGTTGATTTCGATCAGGAATCCTGATCAATTTGAAGCATTTCCTGATCGATTAGATACGACTCCTGATCGATTTCGAGCCGAAAATTGAGAATAAATCCAGAAAAAGGATAAATTCTGAAAATTAAGGAAAAATCCCAGAATTAAGGGAAAAATTCCTGGATATTAAGGAAAATCCCAGAATTAAGGGAAAAATTCCTGGAAATTAAGGAAAAATTCCAGAATTAAGGCAAAAATTCCTGGAAATTAAGGAAAAATCCCAGAATTAAGGGAAAAATTCCTGCAAATTAAGGAAAAATCCCAGAATTAAGGGAAAAATTCCTGGAACTTGAGGTAATTCCTAAAATATGGGGGTTAAAGCAAATCTTTGTAAATATGTAGGTCGCTCCACGCTTTACGATACCCTGTAAGGGAACAAGTGAACTTAACTTCTGCGAAATCTAGCCACTGTTTCCCAAAATTTGGGGGGCAAATGATAGGGAATAAATAAATCCTGATTACGTAATTAATATTGCATTAATTACACATGATTTGGGCCACAAAGCCCAATAAGAAGATGTATGACATTCAGACCAAAAAGGTTAACACATTGATCAGGCCTGATGGACCAGATCAGGCCTGATGGAACAAAGAAGGCCCACAAACCTAAATATTAATTAATTTCATAATTAATTAAATAAGGGAGAAAACATCTGTCAATATGAGTCCTAATAGGGACGTGAATCCTTGTAGATCAGCCCTCAAGGGATCAAATCGAATAAGGAATTAACTTTCTACTTCCTAGGACTCCAAAGTCCATTCTGACTCTAAGACTTTCCCATCAAGTCTCCTAACCCAAGTCCGATTCAAGGACTCCCAAACATCTATATAAGGGGCCTTACGCCACGAATCAGAACTACGTTTTTTGACTTGATCCTTGGCATACAGCAAGGTACGTAGGCATCTTGTAAGGCAGATTGAGTCACGAAACGCAAGAGCAGTCAAATCGAGCCTCGAAGCTCACGTTCCATAGTTATAAATATAACAATTATTATACCTTAGTTTTTAATCCATAACAAAATCCAAAGACTTACTAGATGACCATCAATTTTATGCTTTTATGGAAGAAGGTAAAATAAATTTAATCAACTGATTTAACGTGGTTTTTTTTCGTATGCTTATATGTGTTCCTTTTGTATTTTAATTGCAGGTAATATCTAAAAGGGCAAAGATACTAGTGCAGGGGAAACCGTTAACATTATCGACAAATAAAGCAATGCCTGGACCTTTATTTAAAGCTACATGATGATGTTATTTGAAGCTGCAAAATTTTTATTGTTTTAACTATATTTCTGTAAGAACTTGCTGCTGAATATTTTTCTAATTTGGTGTAATATTTTGGCATGGACCATGCTTATGGATTTAAGAATTTATGGTTGTAATATTTAAGAACTTGGGTTGATCGGATTATAAAAAAATATTATGTCACAATCATATTATTAGAAGTTTCATGATGCATAACTTTTATCATGAAGGTATTTAGAAGAGAAATTCACCATCGCATATAAAATAACTAAAATTAGCTGAAATATATAGAAAGAAAAAATGTATAACTTGTTAGATATATTTGAGATGTCATGTCTAATCTGATTTGTGTTTAGTTTTCAGAACTTAACAACAAGACTTATCAGGACATACTGAAATCAGAACTTACTGAAGTCAGAACTTAATATCAGAACTTAAGGCGTCAGAAGATATATATCAGGACTTAAGGCGTCAGAAGATATATATCAGGACTTCAGATAAGGAATGCGGCTGATTTGCAGGAGAAGATCTGGACTAAATCAAAAGAAGATATGCATGAAGAGTTAGAGGACTAGAAGACTTGTAGAAGATATCTGATTGATATATTTTAAGAGACAGAATTATATTCCATATCAATTAGAAGATATCTTGTAACTGTGTATTATATAAACACAGGCTTAGGGTTTACACTATAGGTGTTATCATTATTGAGAAACATTATTCTTTGTAACCTAGCAGCTCTTAGTGATATTGTTCATCACTGAGAGAGAACAACAGTTCTATTATAACAGAGTTTATTTGAATATACTTGATCTTTGTTACATACTTGTGTTAAAATCGATTTGATTGTATAACACTATATTCAACCCCCTTCTATAGTGTTGTGTGACCTAAAATAACTAATGGAGTCCATTACTGTCTCCAGCAGCCCGGTTCGAAAATCCAAACTCAGTAGCAGCACAAGCGTAGAGCACTCTAGCATAAGTTGTAATTAGCTAATAGCTTTGCGTTTCTATTTCTTATCTTTTAGTGTCAGGTAACATGACAAGAATAAAAACAAATAAGCTGTTTTTACAAAAATGCGCAAAAAATCTCTACACTGATATCTTATAAGCTTATGTCCAAGTAATATATGAGTTTAAATAACTACTTACGTAAAGGGAAAGAAGTGTAGTTGAAATTTTTTGTCATGTTGGTAGGAAGGTAATCAGATGATCTTCCTTGTAACTTCTCCTATTAATATCATATACTATATACATGTTATACAACGAATACTTGGCTAACCAAATCTACATTTTAGAAAGGCAATAGGGACCAAGTGATTCAATGCATGAATTATTGGGTCGTGTAGTAATCTAGACTATAATCATATACAATGGTATATATATATAACCGGGTTGGGTTAAGGTTTTAAATATCTAAAATTTGACCCAACCCATTAAAAATGGCCCAATCAAAAATTAACCCAATTAACCCACAGTTTTGGATAGTTCGGTTTGATTGGACGAATTTAGGGTTAGGTTGGGTCGGTTAAAACGGGTTGGATGACCCATGAGCAGCTCTACCTACAATGCCCCCTCTCTCTTCTTTTTTTTGGGTGCATATACTTTTACAAAGATATATGACATGGAAGGCATTTCTTACATTAAAGAAAGTTTACTGCCTAATAAAATGATAAGCAAAATATTTCTAAAAGTTTAGATGATAAAATTTAATGTCTAAAAACCCCCCTGAAAAGAGATCTAGAATGAAATCCAGGACACATCTTACCTCAAAAACAACATTAAAGATAATTAAATTTTATGACGAATATACACAATAAAATATTTAATTATAAAATTGAGAAAACATAAAAATAACATAAATAACAAAAGGAGACTTATCAGAACTAAGAAGGTAACCAATATTGACGTGTATTTATTCTCTACTTCAAAATCAGTTTACCAAACAAGTACGCCAGATACAACAATCACAAATGTATTTTTTTATCATCTAATTAAAAAATATGCAAAATATCTCCTGAAGTTTAGATAATAAAACTATAATGTCTGAGAAAAATCCTGAAAATAAGCACCTTTATTGAAAAAAGATAAAACTGAACTTAATAAATTATTTTAACAAATATTATAACGTAAAAGATCTAAAAATATAAAATCTTAATAAAAGGAAAAATACTAAATTTATTTTAATTATAATTTATTTAAAATAAAAATTTGAATAATTTACAATTAGATAAATTATAAATTATATAATTTCTAGTACATACATAATTACATATAATTTATATCTATATAGAAATGCTAATCAAAAGGAAAAAAAGAAATAAATTAAAAATTTAAATAAAAGGGAGCCTTTGGTTAAAACATAATTAAAATATTTTTCTACTTTTACTCTTTGAAAAATTGGAGCTTAGATAATAAAAAATCTTGAGCAAATTTAAGAAATATATTTAAATATAGAACTAATTTTGAAATTTAACAAAACACATATAGCTAATATTATAAATTAAAATAAATGTCACATAAAATGACACAAAATTATATTAACGACATATATCACCAAAAAATATGGTCATAACGCCATCATAAATGACACCCCTCAAATAGGTACAAAAAGTCATCACTTGTGACACAAATACACATTTATTTTTAAATATTCAAGTTCGAAAATTAAAACTACAAGTACAGAGATATTTCAATATTTATATTCACCTCTCTTTAAATTAGGGGGACCATATGAAAGAAAGTGATGGATTATTTTTTTATTTTTATTACTTGTATTTTTCTCGTGCTTCACACACAGATCTTCTTTTTTCACGTATATTTTTGAAAAATTTATGTATATTAATTAGATTATATTCATTCGATTAGTAAATAATTGCAACATATATATATATATGTCAGTTTCATATGAATAAATTTATCATAAAATAGACTAAAATTATATACGTAAATAAAATCATAACTCATATACGTTAAATAGACTAATTTATTTATTAAAAAATAAAACTACTGATAAATTTTATTATGATTTTTTCAAGTAAAGATATTAACCTCTAATCAAATTTTTTTTTGGGATTTAAATGTTTATTTACCGTGATAATCATGTTATCGAGTTTAAGAAAAGTCTCTCAAATAATATTACCGTGAAAGGTGCTGTATAATTTTAATTAGTTTTTTTGTTACAAATAAATAATATAAAATAATGATCAAATTGAATAACAACATTAATTAATTATTGGGGGAAATAAATTAAAGTATAAACAAAGAAAAAGGTGTAGATCATAAATTATGTCCAAATTGAAAGATAATTGAACATCTTCTATTCTTTATTAGTGATCCGCACCAAAAAATTTCAGTTTTAATTTTCTACTACAACTACAGAGTAATCATCGCTTCAACCAGAAATGGAGGTAATATGATTATTCACTATGCTTATTTTGTTACTTCCTGATCAATATGTTCCATTTCATCGTTGATATTTAATCACATACGGTATCACATGGGATACTTATGTGTTTATCTTTACTTATGAGTTTGATTAAGTCATTGTTAAAATTGATTTCATTCATCAATGCATTATGTTCATAACATAAAATCAAATAGCTTTTAAACAAACATATTATGAATTAACATTTGAAGATGAAGATGAAGCACTCTAGATCAGAATTATAAATTGGGGATTCATCCTGAATTGAAAGTGTATTTACTATCAATTATAACAATCATGCATTTATGCAATTCATAGAAAACTAACACGCACAATACACATGTTGTAGTCCAAACTATACTTATAATACATATATAATATATGTAGGTACATATTAGTTGTTCTGTTAATTTACATGCAAAGTTCAGACTGCAACAATCGAGTACCATCTGACAAAGTTCTATGATCTTGTAGCGGAGGATTTGGAGAAGAACAAAACCAAAAATGAGCGAGAGGAAAATGTAAACGACAGTTTTTTGCAATTGAGAGACTAATGTAATATTAAATCTATCCAAACTTCTTTACTGTACTAAAGTCTTCTTTTTTATTCTTCTATGTAGATGGATAGTAAATGCTTAGATGTTATATGATTCATCGTTATTCTCGATCCTTCTAAATAAGATATTAATGTTCTTGTAATAAGAAGTAGCCTGCATATTTTTTAGTTTTCAGACCTTACTCCAATCTGTTAGTTTTTGCAAATGATATAATCTGTTATACGTATTGTATTGTGTAATTTGAACAGAATATGCATGGGACAATTGCTTCCAATTTTGCATCCAACATTCCTAGAATAGGTTGGATGTACCTCCCAACTGGTCATAAAAGTACGGTACATTTTAAACGCCAAGATAATACCGTGACGCATATTGCATCTCTGTTGAATGAATGCAAATTGACTGGTGGAAGCATAGTTCTGGTTGAATATAAAGGTTCTTGTAATTTTTGGATTACTATTTTTTTTGAGCTGGGAGCAGGAGTTCAGCACATTGTCCCGGAGAATTCAAATAATGGTATGGTATTCCAATCTATTAGTGTTTGTAAATGATTTAATCTGTGAAATGTATTGTATTGTGTATTTTAAACAGAATATTCCTAGGAGAATCGCTTTGAATTTTGCATTAAACATTCCTAGAATAGGTTAAATGTACCTCTCAATTGGTCGTAAAAGTAGGATACATTTCAGATGCAAAAATAATATCGTGACGCGTATTGCATCTCTGTTGAATGAATGCAAGATGACCGGTGGAAGGATAATATTGATTAAATATAAATGTTCTTGTAGTTACGGGATTACTATTTTCTGTGACTTGGACCAAAAGTCCAGTACATTATCCCGGAGAATTCAAAAATGGTACAGTATTCCATCAAGGTAAATTGAAAAATGATAGCGTTATATGATTCCTATATGGTTACTAATGACGCTTGGCCCTAATATGGAATATCAGATACATTAAATAGAACTGGTTGGAATTTCATATATGTTATTGTGCAAGACATGCATGTATATTATATGTTAGGAATATGTTGTAGGCTTGATGATATTTCACCAAAACACCTTAGTAGATTTAATTAAGTGTGTTTGTAACTTTCAACGGATAATCTTACTTTGTCATTCGTTGAAAGTGTAACTTATGTTTAAATAAGTTTTTGGAGCACATTCCTGTATACTGTAATGTCTTAGAGAATTAGAGGTTGTAGGATATTCTAAGTCATGTTGACTATTAGAATGATATGCAAAATAGGTTGGCTAATTGTAAATATTAGATTCCTTGTAATTTTGCATAAATGAAATTGTGTCAACTGCTATGGAAATACTTTCAATGGATGATTCTACAAGGTTTCGATGGATGACTCAGGATACTCTCAACGGATGATCCAATAGAGACTCAACAAATAATCTTCATAGTCTCGACAGATAACAAATTCAAAATAGCAGTTGATAGTAACTTGACAGTCACATGGGTTGATTGTATACAAAAGGAACGCGACACCTTTTTTTAGGTTTATGAGAACAAAGAAGCATTTCCATTCCCATGCTTACTTGAAGAAACACAAAGATGCTAGATAGAGAGATGAAGAAACATGTGATTAGACTTAGACATTTTGTTTTATATGTTTGTCTTTTTCATATGTAACTTGGTGATATATAAACCAAGAGTAACAAGTAGACTAAATTATCGATTGAACTAAAAAATAGATAAAGTTACATCTGTTAGGAATTTCTCTGTTCTTTCTTTGTAACATTACTTGTAAGCAGTTGTGTGCATTCTTACATCACAGAGTTCTCAATCAATATATATCTCTGGTGGAAAAGATCAATCCACCAGAAAGTTTTTAAATCTTTGTTTTTAATTACTTTGTGTCTTGAATACATATATATTTCACTAACGCACACTTGCATATTCAAACACAGATATATTTTGGTAAAGAGTTTACTTAATTTCCAAAAAAACCAAGAATTACATTCAACCCCCCTTCTGTAATTCTATTGTTAGATTGTTTAGGAATAATAATTGGTATCAGAACAAGCTCTTGACACACTAAGAGTTTAAAGATGAAAACAACTAACAACATGAGTAGGAAGGATGTTGGAGTGAAGATCCCTTTTCTGGATAAAGACAACTATTACCATTGGAAGGTGAAAATGCACATGCATCTTCTCTTTTCAGATGAAAGATATGTTGATTGCATTGAGAAAGACCCTCATGTTCCTTGAAGAGCTGCTACAAATGTTGAAGGAGCTGTAGGCAATGAGCAAAGCATTCCAAAGCCACAATCAGAATGGATAAATGAATACATTGAGCAAGTGCACAAAGATAAAAAAGCTGTGAACATTCCGTTCAATGGTCTTGATGGAGATATGTTTGACAATGTCATCAACTGTATATCTGCTAAGGACATTTGGGATATAATTCAAATCATATGTGATGGAACTGAACATGTGAGGGAAAACAAGATGTAACTTCTAATCCAGCAGTATGAGCACTTTCATTATGAAGACAGTGAATCTTCAAGTGACATTTTTAGTAGGTTTCAAAAACTACTAAATGTACTGAAGCTGCATGGAATAATCTACCAGACAAAAGATTCAAACCTGAAATTCCTTAGATCTCTACCAAAAGACTAAAAGCCTATGACTGTCTCTCTTAAAAACTCTCAAGATTATAAGGAGTTTACTTTGGAGAGACTGTATGGAATTCTGAAAACTTATGAGCTTGAGTTGGAACAAGATGAGCAGTTAGATAAAGGAAGGAAGAAGGGAGGCTCTATTGCATTGGTAGTTGAACAAGAGAGAGTGAAAGAGATGAAGGTGAAAGTTGTGGAAACTGCACCAAACTCAAGGGTTTGTGAAGGCAAACGACAAGGGATAATGGTTGAGCATGAAGATCATTTTAGTCAGGATGAAATGGAGGACATAGATTAACATCTAGCTTTCCTATCAAGAAGATTTTCCAAGATCAAATTCAAAAAGAATTTTGGAGCAACCAAGCCAAATAGAAACATGGTGGATAAATCTAAATTTAAGTGTTTCAAATGTGGCTTGAGTGGTCATTTTTCAAATGAATATAGAACGCCTGATTCTAAGAAAAGAAAGTTTGAGCTTGTGGATTACAAAAAGAAGTACTTTGAACTGCTCGAACAAAAAGAAAGGGCTTTCCTGACTCAAGAAAATGACTGGGCAGCTGATGGGGTAGATGAAGATGAAGAAACAAGCTATGTCAATCTAGCTCTAATGGCCAAATCAGATGAAGTGGAGGTTAGTTTTTCAAGCAATCAGGTAATCACTACTAATATAGCATACCTTTTTAAATATGAGTGCAATGATGCTATAAATGACATGTCAACAGAATTATATCACTTACGTGTTACACTTAAATCACTCACTAAAGAAAAAACAAAAATTAAAGATACTAATCTATTTTTAAGTGAGAGGAATACTGTGTTAGAAACTCAATTTGTTGAGTTTAAGAAACTGAAGATAAAGTGTAAGATTGCAAAAGATGAATTCACTGAATCTTTGAAAAAATAGAAAATTTTGAGAAAGCAGCTTGAACGAGAGCAAGAGGTAATCAAGGCTTGGAAGTCATCAAGAAATGTACATGCCCAAATTGCTAAAGTTCAAGGAATAGAATCATTCTGTGAAGAAGCCTGGAAAAGAGCAAGGAGAAACTGGATCCTGACTTGGTAGAAGGATTATCGACGGATGTGGAATCAATGGATGATGAAGTTTATCCGTTGAAAAATAATGATGCTCATCCGTTGAAAGAACAGAAGCCAATTAGCAAAGCCAAGCTAGCTAAACTCAATGAGAAATATCGATCAGTTTCTAAGAGCTTTGTTACAGGAGAATCAAGTCAATTCAAGGAGAACAAAATAATAAATTTGGGGCATCTATCAATGAAGCAACTAAATGACATATTGGAGAAAATTGAGGTCAAGGCAGACTCCAAAAGGAAACACAGATAACAACTACACACCTGATAAATATGCACCTAAAAAATCTGTGTTAAGTGTGGTTGTGTTAATCATTTTTTTGTTAATTACAAATATGTTATGCCTGCACCCATGTCTGCACCTCCCTCATTTCCTAACATGCCTACAATGCCTACAATGCCTATGAATGTTATGCTTGCACAAAATTTGAATGCACAATTTGCTAATATGCCATTTGCATAAAATTCTTACAATGCTGCATTCAATATGCCTCAAATGCCATTTAGCATGCCATACTAGAATAAACATAATATTCCATTTCATGTTAACCAACCCGTGCATGATAATTCTGCAATTATGAATGGTTTTCAAAGCCCAATTCTAATGACCAAGGTTGAATCTCAATCACCCAAGGCAAGTGAGGAAAAGCCCAAGAAACCTAAAAAGAAGGCTACCAAGGCAGGACCCAAGGAAACTTGGGTACCAAAATCAACTTGATTTGATTTTGATGTGTGCAAGGAAACAGAAAGAGTCTGTGGTATCTAGATAGTGGATGCTCGAGGCACATGACTGGAGACTCTACCCTGCTCACTAAGTTCAATGAGAGAGCTGACCCAAGTATTACTTTTGGAGATGACAACAAAGTGTATACTGTGGGATATGGCTTGATTTCTAAGAAGAATGTCATCATTGAAGAAGTTGCTCTAGTGGATGGACTCAAACACAATCTTATGAGTGTCAGCAACCTATGTGACAAGGAAAACTCTGAAACCTTCAATTCAAAAGCATGTGATGTTACAAACAATAAGAATAACAAAGTGGTTCTCACAGGAGTGAGAAAAGGAAATGTATATCTAGTTGACTTCAACTCATCCAATGCAGATTCTATTACTTGTCTTTTCAGCAGAGCAAGTCAAGATGAAAGTTGGCTATGGCACAAGAAGTTGTCCCATCTAAACTTCAAGACTATGAATGAATTAGTCAGGAAAGACCTAGTAAGAGGGATTCCTCAAGTTGAGTTCTCAAAGGATGGAATGTGTGATGCTTGTCAGAAAGGAAAATAAATCTAAACATCATTCAAAAGGAAGCTTGAAACTACAATTGAAGAATCACTACAACTATTGCACATGGACTTATTTGGACCAGTCAATGTGTTATCAATCTCAAAGAAATGATATAGCCTAGTGATTGTGGATGATTTATCAAATTTCACTTGAAAATATTTTCTCAAATCTAAAGATGAAGCTAGTAAAATCATTATCAATCATATAAGGCAAGTCAACAATCATCCTGATCTCAAACTTAAAAGAATCATGAGTGACAATGGAACTGAGTTCAATAATTCTGCAATGAGGTTATTTTGTGAAAAATGGGATCATGCATGAGTTTTCAGCAGCAAGGACTCCACAACAAAATGGAGTGGTGGAAAGAAAGAATAGATCTCTTATTGAAGCTGCAAGGACAATGCTAGAAGAATCAAAGTTACCAACTTATTTTGGGAAGAAACTGTAAATACTGCATGCTACGCTCAAAATATTTATTTGGCCAATCAAGCAAAATGCATGGCTCCTTATCAATTATTCAAGAACAGGAAACCAACACTTAACTTTCTTCATGTCTTTGGATACAAATGCTACATTCTAAGGAATCAAGCTGAGCAACATGAAAAGTTTGATGCCAAAGCTGATGAAGGTATATATGTTGGATATGCTGTGGAAAAAGCATATAGGGTCTACAATCTTAGAACCAACATTGTTATAGAATCTATACATGTTGTGTTTGATGATAAGAAGATTGAAGGACTACAAGATGAAGGTTTCCATGAAAGCCTCAAATTTGACAATGTTGAGATGAACTGTGATTAAAGTGATGATGAAAGTGATCAAGAAATAATTTCTAAGGAAAATGCAGAAGATTCAGTAACAAATGAAGCACAAGGTGCATCATCTGTTGACCGACAAACTGTTAGTGTTTGTGTCCTATAGACAACACTATTATGTTTATATTATGAAACATTTGGATTATTAATTATTATTCTATGGATTATTCTTTAGTAATTTATTATATCTTTATTTTCTGCAATAAAATGTTAGATTAATAAATATCCTTGGAATATGATATGCAAATCTATATCTCTAAGTACGTGACTTAGAAATGAGATTATGAGAATAGTATTGATATTCCCAAAGGTCCTTAGTCAGGTATTATAGCTAAGGGACGATAATAAATATATTGAGACTAGTGTGTTTGTTGACTGATGATCACATCTCATTGATCATAGGTATGGAGATACTAAAGTCAAAACATAGGCACATGTATTAAATACATGGTGGTGGATTGACCCGTTGTGAGATACTACATGTTTAAACTGTCATAAGTTAATCTCACAGTGATAGTGATGTTTTGGTCCTTTGACCTGAAATCATTATATTTCTATATGAGAATTAATATACTTTGATACTATTGAAAGTTATCCTTGACCGGGTAATAATAAAAGTAGACATTAGGTTTATTATGAATCGTTTGAGAAATATGAATGGTCTAAATGGGATTTATCCCTCCTTTATTAAATGAGTGATATTATTGGCCTCTTGATTGAGTAAGAATATAAAATGCATGGTCGTGCTCAAATACTATTTTTTTTAATAGTTTACTCATTGATCAAGGAAAGAAGGATTAAACGTTAATAGAGGATGACACAATGCATGCCTCGAGTTTGATCTATGATATAAGGCTAAAGAGATTATATTACATTGTACATTATTCACGAAAGGTTTGATTGAATCACCAATTATTATTATTACTTGGGGAGCAATGATGTATTACTAGATGCCACTCATTGTTTATAATTTTATTATTAGAAAATAAAATTATTGCCAACGTAATAATAACCTAAAGGGCCACACACAAAGAACGTTTAAAACAGAGTGTTATTTAAATTATGAATTTAAATATTTTATTATTATTAATTTGAATTTAATTATTAAATTAATTAAGTCAGACATGATTAATTATATATATTAGAATTCGAATTTAATAATAATATAAACCCAAAATCAGAATGGGTCCTTTAAGAAGCCCATTAAGATTAGGGTTAGGCCCAAATCCTCTCTCCCATATATATACATTAAGATGTATATTTTTAGCGTTTAGTTGATACATCACGTTTTTGAGAAAACCCTAGCAGCTCTACATCTTAGAGAGGCTAGAGAGAGAGAGAGAGAAAAGATGCAACCAAATCGGCTAGTACCGGCTCTGGTGATCGTTGGACGATCGGGCGTTCGTGTCGATACCTTGGAGAGCAGATCTTCGAAAGGAGGGCTGCTATGTTGGTTCATCAAGATCTGTATATTCATCACAATCAGAAGGAAAGCTTTATTAAGGTAAACATCTAATCTCCGAATTAAATGTCTTGTTTCGCATGGATCCTACGTTTGGGGTTTCATTTTTCATATTTATTTTTGTTTTTTACGTTGCGTTTATGCCACGATTCCCAACAATGGCATCAGAGCTACTTGTCCAACGTTTTAATTCGGTTGTATGTTTACAATTTTGATATAAGTGAGCATGTATATAATTTTTGGTGCATGTATATGCCTGTATATATGATTTTGAATATATATATATATGATATTCATGATGTATTTTATAATCATGTGATGGTTGTATGTATCGCTATGTGGGTATATATGATATACTTTATTTTTATTATGGAGATTTTATACGATGCGATTTCTGAAAAAAGCTGAACAAATTTGGTGAAATCTGTGTCCAGTGTCCGATTTTTGCAAACAATACGTGTTTTATGACTGAAATCGGGTCACTGAGCAAGACTGACAAATTTAGGTTCGCGTCTGTAATCCATTGGATGGTGTACAGGCCTCGAAACAGCGATTTTTAGTTTTTAGAAAGGCTGATTTTAGTTTTCTGAATGTTGGTAAATATGTTGTGTTTGATTATATAGTCTGAACTTTGATATATGATACCATGTTAAGATTATAAGTGTTTTTTATGTGTCATGTGATATCATGGTGTATATTTATGGCCTTAAGACCCTTTAGTTAATGGTTTTTATTAATGGTTTTGGTTTCTATATACGACTTGCATGTCGTTTATTCTTTGTAATTCGTTTACCTCGAATGTAACTCGAGTTTTATTATGTAAGTACAATAGTATAGGTTGTTTTAATGTAATGTACTTCAGGAGGCATGATCCAAGAGGAGAAGCAGCTATCGAGACAAGAAGAATGAAGACTTGTAATTGTAATTGTATTTATGTTATTCACCATAGATTGACCTTGATCCTTTCATTAGCTTGAAAGGATCACATAGGATAAAGACCATAACCAAGCACGTTTACATACCGCACTTTACATATTGATGTATGAATGTATGTATAGAATAACTAATGATGCATGCTTTAATTAGATTAATCATGCATGCATGTATGTATTAGATACGTCACCCATGCCATGCCTGCTAAACAAGATAAAATCTATAGCGACTCAAGATTTTAAAATTTTTAAACGATTATGAGATTCTCGTGTTTATGAAACACAGAATGAAATACGAATATTCTTTATTTTCGACATGGGGCGATTTTATCAACAACGGGTTCATTGAACTTGTAAGGCTGTGGGTTTTAAACGAGACCGATGTGACTCCTCCACTACCTGGAAATGAAACCATTGACGAGTATTGATTTGAAGTATTTTATTCAAGGAAAAATTGGGAATCTCTTTATGATGGGATCATGATCGTTATATTACTAACAAAACCCTAATGTTTATATTAAGTTATTTAGATGCCTTCTAATATGTCCAACGCGTTAACCCCTAGATCGTTATATGAATATATATGATTTTATAAATGATTTATGGATTTAATAAATTATTTTTCCGAGTAATTATAAACTATTTTGTACAATCGGGAACCATCCGAGTTCAACCATTTTTCCGTTTTTACAACGCGGAAGTCTCGGGAAAACTCCTTTCTAATCTAATTTGAATATTCCGAGCATTTTCCATGTTTTGACTTTTTCGATCCGGAGTACGATTTTACCCGTGCGGGTCCCGGCACAAAATTTTTGATACAATATTTGTTTCGGTAAATCGATAAAACTCGTATTTTCGAGAAACGAGATATTTTGATTATACTATTATATTATCTTCTCGTAATTCGTGTAACCAAAGTGCCGAGACCAAGTCTGTATTTAAAAAAAGCCTGGTTTTGATAAATATTCTAAAACCTGTACCAAATTGGATATGTTTTATTAATACTTAAGGATTAAACGATATGATTCAACGGGGTACCAATATTCCGTAAAGATAAATAGCCCTTACCGTATTTGATTTTGTACGTACAGATAATCATTTGCAAACAGTAAAATATATAATTTACAGAAAAAATCAAAATATTCATAGTGTTCTTGAAAAATCAAATTACAATTTGAAGGTGTTATTAAAATCGGATTTTGGAGTTCGAGTGACCAAAACAAAGGTCTTGAAGAGTACTTTCAGAATCTGTAAACCATACTACTGCAGAATCAACCGGTATTTTACTATAATTTTATTTATTTTTGAATTATTTTGGATTTAATAATGAAATTTTGATTTTGATGTTGTTTGTAGGATTTGATGATTGCATGTTGTAGATAATTTAATTCTGATCATTTTGGTATGTCATATGATGAATTTGGAGTTCAATAATATGTCCAAAAGTGGGTTTGATTTTCAAATTAAGAAATTAGGGTTCTTAATTTGTATGAATGTTTTCAATTGAAATTAGGGGTTTTTGATCTAGGGGTTATTTAAATGATTGATTGGTACCAACATGTAAAGCTTGAAAAGTGGAATCGATTGGTGGTGGTTTCGTGAACAAACAATACCATAGTTGGGCTGAACGGAGCAACGAAGAACTCGCCATCTGGCGAGTTTTCTTCGAGCTTTTCCGGCCAACTCAGGGGTTATTAACTCGATTTGATTGCATGGTTGTATTCCTGGTGAGTTGTAGATGTGATCTGGAGGTGATGGTGGTGTGATTGTACCTGGATCGCCTTCTCCAGCGAGACAGGGCAATTTCCGGTGAATTCGACGGTAAACTTTACAAAATTTCAGTTTAGTCCCTATAGTTTTGTAGATGATGAAGTTTAGTCCCTGTAGTTTCAGAAACTTACAAAAATAAGATTCTTGTTTTGAAAATTTAAAAAAATCATATTTTCTATTTATTTTAATTTCAGAAATTCGTTTTAAATATTAAAAATTTCAAAAGTCATTATTTTAATTTCAAAAATTATTTTCAATTGAAAAATAAATCCGAATTATTTAGTTATTTAATTTTAGTTAATAATTAATTATTTAATTGGTCAATTGATTTAAATATTAATTGATTAATTTATTTATTTAATTATTAATTAATTTTAACTGATTATTTAATTAAATTTAATTATTTATTTTGATTTCAAAATTTCAAAAAAATAGTTTTGAGTTTTAAAATATTATTTTAATTATGTTCAAGGCTCGATAATTATTATTAAATGATTTTAAAGTCAGATTTGGGTATTCGAACCCTATTGATGGTTTATAAAAGATTTGTTGGCCCGTTTTAATTTCGAAAAATGTTCCGAAATTCGTAATAAATATCTGGAAAATCATTTTAACCCTGAATCTTCTTTGAAAAATTATTTTTAATAAATATCTTACGTGCTATGTGCTATAAGTGATCCGATTGATATACAATATATTTATGTGTATATTGTTTGTCAGTTTTATCATAACTTTCAATCCGTAAGTCGGTTTTGGGTGAAACGAAGGGTAGATAGAAGCTTGTAACGAATAGAATAAAGTGAGAATAAGTATTGATAGATACTTGTGATGTCTAACAGAAGAAGCGAGGCGTAAAAAAAGAAAGCAGATAGTCGGTGAACGAGAGCAAGTGAAGTGTTAGCGAATTAAGATAAGGAAAGTGTTCTAAACTTCTCAAGATATGTTTCAAGTAATTGAATAGTTCTGTTATATTGCGAGTACTTTCAAGTACTTAACCCTAAACCCTGATTATAGTCAATGATCTTTGAGCCGTAAGCCTTATTCTTTGTAAACCATTGATTCTTGAATACCCAGATATAAACCACAGATATACGATACTATTCCACAAATACATACAAACTATACATCGATCACTGAACTAGATTTGTTTAACATAGAAACCCTCATATCTTATACATCAGAAGACTAATCCTTATAACCACAATACCTTAATTCTTCTGTTATCTGATTCTTTTATAGACTGATAGCCAATCTTGTACTTACCTTATTGTACCCTTGTGATAATTATAAATCACCTTATGCTTGAAGGCAAATGTTGTTTATAATTCTGTTTATGGATTTACATTGTTTATTCTATTATTATTATAGAATTGGATTTTTTGTAAATATGGACCAGATTCGTGGTCGTATCAGGCCAATGTGTGCCTTGGATCCAGTATATAGAGCATAGCTGTGTGCCTGCTCGGGGTTAGTACGTGACTGATCAGCAACCTAACCTTGGTTTTTAAAATAAAAACTGAATATCCAATTCTAATCATTACTTATTAAGAAACTTGATAACCTAAACCATTTTATTTGATCATTGTTTAATCTTAGTATTGTCACTATGACTTGCTAAGCTAGATAGCTCACTCTTGCGAATTTGTTTATGTTCTCTTCCAATTAAGAAGGAACTTGTTGGTAGCGAGGATCCCCAGAAAAGTGTGCGAGCTAGGATTTTAGGTTGAGAGGGAATAAGCTAGTTGAAGAATTTTGTAATAGTTTAAGTTTGAAAGTTATAAGAATGGTTACTATTCATATATAAGTTAAACTAGATGGGTTTTGGAACGTTTGTAATATAAGTAAGATTGTGGCTTGTGTGCATACTTTAACCTGTTGTGATCTGTAGATTATGGTAAGTAGGGTCATTGCATATTATTACTTTTATAAACAGGTTTATATATTATATGTGTGTGTGTGTTGTGAACCCCAAACTTCTGACCCGGGTTTGGAGGGCATCACAGGTTTAGTATTAGAGCTACAGGTTTTAAGTCACTGACACAAGCCTAGATTGTCGGGAATGGATGGAGGGTTAGGATTAAAAGTAAGAAATAGAAAGATAGAACGTCGAGATGTTTACTGTGACTGTATAGTAAGTGTTAGCATGATTCATGTTATGATTCGAGATTCTTATCTTGCAATGTGATTTTCAGATAGCAGCGATGGCATATTGCTTTATTCCAGTACCATCTGATCATTCAGAGCCTTCAGTCGGAGGACCGTCATCTGATCCACGCCCTTCTCTTCCACCGGTGTTAGCTATACTACCTCTTGTTGTGATGGCTATACCACTGCGAGCTATTCATCCCCTGGTATGAGGCCACCCATCCGAGGACCCCCACCTGCTGATTCTGACTCTACCGGGCATTCAGTTGCGGGTGCATCTTTCCAGTTTACTCCATGCCATGTTCTATATAACCGATATGAGGTTCTTCTTTTGGAGTGAGAGGCCCTGTTGGCACAGATTTAGGAGTTACAACATATCTTGAGGACTATAGATGTTGACAGGAGCGCGAGGGAGCTTCGGGAGGAGATTCATGTGACTCGGAGGATACTTGAGGCTAGACTGCATGGAGCTACTTGTGAGTATGCAGGTCCAGTGCTCTTATGGGATGGGCCAGAGAGGTGTTAGAGGATCTTGCGAGGCTTGGTGGACTAGAGTTTCCCTGGAGCTAGACGACCGAGTTATTGTGACGGCTGTTATTTGTATATTAGTGTGTAGTGTGTATCAGCATACTTTTGGCTTGTATATATAGACTAGACTTGCTGACTAGTGTGTAGGCCTGTTGTGCCGTTTTGCTTTTGTTAAGCCGTTTTCACGCTTGTACTATCAAACTTTGACATATATATATCAGTACCTTTCCTTTTCCAGCATTGTCATTTATATTACCGCATCTATTTTATATTACTTTATTTACTTCACCAGTTATAAACTCTTGTGATAACATGTACCCTATCCCCTTGATTGTTTATATTCTATAAAGAAGCATGCAATATACTTAGTTCAACTATCACAAATGTTTTCAAAAATAGATATTTCTATTTTACAAAAACTTTTCATAAAAAGGATTTAATTTAAAGGCTAAATAAGTTGTTTAACTCTTTACAGAAAATGCCTCCCAGAAGAAATACCCGTTCTACTAACCATAATGAAGAAACCAAAAACAACAACCAAGACAACAATAACCAAAATGAAATCTAGGTCCCATAGACCCAGCTTTAGCCCAGATTCTCCAGATCTTGGCTCAATAAACAATCAACCTAACTCAACAGCAACAGAGGTAGACCAATCTTCGAGTAACTTTTTATACTTTTCAAGCGGTGAATCCACCAGAATTCAAAGGTTCTTTAGATCCGATTGAAGCGAGAGTTTGTTTAAAGGAGATAGAGAAGTCATTTGCTTTAGTCAAGGTGAAAGAGGAACAGAAAGTTGACTTTGCAAGTTACTATTTGAAGAATGAAGCCACCTACTGGTGGGAAACTGTTAAGACATCAGAAGGTACATATGTTATTTCTTGGGATAAATTTAAGGAGTTGTTTTTAGAAAAGTATTTTCCTCAATTTGTTCAGGATCAAATGGAATTGAAGTTTCTGGAATTAAAACATGGAAGTATGTCAGTGGCAGATTACAAAAGTAAGTTTGAGGGATTGTCAAGGTTTGTACCATCATATGTGGATACTGATAGGAAGAAAGCTAAGAGATTTCAGCAAGGTCTTAAGCCATAGATCAGAGAGAAGGTAGCCATATTTGATTTGGACACGTATACAGGATTTGTACAAAAGGCTATGATTGCAGAGACAGAGAGTGAAATGTCACAGAAGGAGAAGGAGGGTAAGAAAACAAAGTTTGAAGGTAATGAAGGACAGTCACAAGCAGGGAAGTTTCCAAATTTTAATCAGAAGAAAGGCAAGTTTCATCCAGGAAAGAATTTTAATTTAAAAAAACTAAATACGGGCGACGGAGGGCAAGGCAACCGTCCAGCCACTTAGAACCAGCCAAATCAACAGAGGCTAGCTTTACCAGAATGCCAGGTATGCGGAAAGAAATATGGAGGAGTTTGTAATAAGTTGAATTTGGTTTGTTATAGATGTAACCAGAAAGGGAACTATTCAAGGGAGTGCCATAATCAGCCAGCCAGAGAGCCAGTAAATAAGGACCAGCCTACCAGGAATCCAGCGGGAAAAGTTCCAGCGATTGTATTTACATGTTTCAAGTGCGAAAATCCAGGACACATAGCAAGGGATTGCAAGACACCAGTCCCAGTCAATAATGCATTAAAAATACGGGGATCTACTCCAGTAGTTAATGAACCTCCCAAGGCTAGAGTTTCTGACATGTATATGAAGGATGCTATTCTGGACACGGATGTTGTGGCAGGTACGCTTACTGTGAATTCTTTATGTGCCAAAGTGCTAGTAGATTCGGGAGCAACTCAATCATTTATTTCCCAGGATTTTGTTGATAAGTTGAATCATCTTATTGGATTGTTAAATGAGATTATGACTGTAGAATTAGCAAATCAAGAGCATGTATCTATTAACCAAGTATGTGCGGACTATGAGATTGAGATTTCTGGCGATAAGTTGTATGCTGATTTAATACCATTTAAGTTAGGTTAAGTTGACGTCATTCTAGGAATGGAATGGCTATCTAAGCACGATGCTTAGATAGACTGTCATAACAAGAAAGTAATTTTGAAGACGTCGGACGAGAAAGTGGTGACATTTAAAGGTCAGAGGCAAGTAAAGAAGTTCTTAACGATGATTCAAGCTAAGAAGTTACCGTGACAAGGATTCAGGCATTTTATTTCTTATGTGATAGATAGAAATCACGAGCCAGCAAAACTTAAAGATATTCTAGTAGTCAATGAGTTTCCAGACGTGTTCCCAGACGAGTTACCAGGACTTCCTCTAGATAGAGAAATTGAGTTTTCAATCGATTTAGAACCTGGAACGGAACCAATATCTAAAGCCTTGTACAGAATGGCGCCCGTTGAAATGAAGGAGTTAGCAAAGCAGTTGTAAGAGTTGTTAGAAAAAGGAGTGATTAGACCCAGTGTGTCCCCGTGGGGTGCACCGGGGTTATTTGTTAAGAAGAAAGACGGAAGCATGAGATTATGCATCGACTATCGGGAGCTTAACAAACTTACCATTAAGAACAAGTATCCATTACCTCGAATCGATGATTTGTTTGACCAGCTGAAGGGAGCCAAGTATTTCTTTAAGATTGATCTGAGATCCGGATATCACCAATTGAAGATTAAACCTGAAGATATACCAAAGACAGCTTTCAGAACAAGGTACGGTCATTATGAATTCTTAGTGATGTCTTTTGGACTAACCAATGCCCCAGCAGCGTTAATGGACTTGATGAACAGAATTTTCAAGGAATATTTGGACAAGTTTGTCATTGTGTTTATAGATGATATTTTAATCTACTCGAAGTTAACAGAAGACCATGCAGAGCATCTAAGAATATCTTTGGAAATTTTGAGGAAGGAAAAGTTGTATGCTAAATTTTCAAAGTGTGAGTTTTGGTTGCAGGAGGTTCAGTTCTTAGGGCACATAGTCAGTAATAAAGGGATCAAAGTGGACCCAACGAAGATTGAAGCCATTATGAATTGGGAAAGGCCAAAAATACCCACAGAAGTAGAAGTTTCTTGGTATTAGCAGGATATTATCGAAGATTTGTTCAATATTTCTTGAAGATTGCGACACCTTTGACGAAGCTTACTAGGAAAAATGAGAAGTTTATATGGAACGAGAAGTATGAAGAAAGTTTTCAAGAATTGAAGAAGAGATTGATAATGACACCTATTTTGTCACTTCCAGATGATCAAGGAAATTTTGTAATCTATAGTGATGCTTCTCATAAGGGATTAGGTTGTGTTTTGATGCAACACGATAAAGTTATTGCATATGCGTCGAGACAACTGAAACCTCATGAGTAGAAGTATCCTACTCATGACTTACAACTAGCGGCAATAATATTTTCTTTGAAGATTTGGAGACATTATCTATATGGGGAAAATGTGAGATTTATACGGATCATAAAAGTTTGAAGTACATATTCACGCAAAAGGAACTCAACATGAGATAGAGAAGGTGGTTGGAGTTGATCAAGGACTACGACTGTACGATTAACTATCACCCAGGAAAAGCAAATGTAGTGATAGACACGTTAAGCAGTATGGAGAGATTGAACGTATTGACAGTACCAAAAGAATTATATAAGGAATTTCATCAATTGGAATTGGAGATCAGAGTTTGCAAGCCCAATGAAGCAAAGATGTATAGTATGACTTTTCAGCCAGAGTTGTTAGAGAAAATAAAGAAGTGTCAAGAGGAACTAATGGATTAGGACATCAATCATTTGGTAGGAGAAGAGTTATGCACTCAGAAGCATGATCAAGGTATTCTCATATTTTCTTCCAGAATTTGGATTCCACCAGTAACAGAGTTGAAGAATGAAATTCCGCAGGAAGCTCAAAATTTAAGGTATTCAATCCATTCAGGAAGTACCAAGATGTATAGAGATTTAAAGGAGAATTATTGGTGGCCAGATATGAAAAGAGAAATTGCGGAATGGGTCAGCAAATATTATACATGTCAAAGAGTCAAGGCAGAGTACCAGAGACCAAGTGGATTATTGCAACCATTAGAAATTCCAGAGTGGAAGTGGGAGCCCATTGCTATGGATTTTATAGTCGGATTACCAAGAATGAAAGAGAACCATGATGCCATTTGGGTTATAGTGGACAAATTACTAAATCAGCTCATTTTCTACCTATTAATGAAAGATTTTGATTGGACAAGTTGGTTCACATGTATCTGAAGGAGATAGTAGTTCATCATTAAGTCCCCGTGTCTATTGTATCTGATCGAGATCCACGATTCAATTCAAGGTTTTGGAGAAGTTTTCAGGAATGTTTGGGAACTAAATTGAATATGAGTATAGCTTGTCATCCACAGACAGATGGCCAAAGTGAAAGAACGATTCAAACAATTGAGGACATGTTACGTGTTTGTGCTATTGGTTTCAAAGGAAGTTGGGATGAGCATTTACCCTTACTAGAATTTGCTTACAATAACAGTTATCACGCAAACATTGGAATGCCACCCTACGAAGCTCTTTATGGACGAAAAGTCGATCACCGGTGTATTGGGATGAAGTAGGAGAACGCAAGATACTTGAACCCGAGTTGATGCAATAAAAAAAAGAAATTGTTGAAGTTATTTAGAAAAGGTTAATTGTAGCCTAGGATCGTCAAAGGAAATAATCAGATCAATCAAGAAAGGATATGGAATTCGAAAATGGAGATTTAATCTTATTGAAAGTGTCTCCGTAGAAAGGATTGACTATATTCAGAAAGAAAGGAAAGCCGAGTCCTAGATACGTTGGACCTTTTAAAGTTTTGAAGCGTGTCGGCAAGGTAGCATACGAATTGGTGTAACCCCCGCATATGGAAAACATTCATAATGTCTTTCACGTATCGATGTTTAAGAAGTATAATCCAGATTCTAGGCATGTAATCGAGTATGAGCCGAAAGAACTTCAGGCAGATTTGTCATGTGTAGAAAATACGATAGAGATTCTAGAAGAGAGAGAGAGAGAGAGAGAGAGAGAGAGAGAGAGAGAGAGAGAGAGAGAGGAGAGAGAGAGAGTGTGTTAAGAAATAAAGTTGTAAAGTTAGTCAGAGTATTGTGGAGGAACCCAAGGATTGAAGAATCAACTTGGGAGTTAGAAAGTGATATGCGGGAAAAGTACCCTCATTTATTTACTTGGGAGATTCTGAGGACAGAGGGGGGTGTAATATCCGGGATATATTGTGTAATTATTTTTATCAATAAATAAATATTCTGTGTTTATTATATGAATTTTGGTGAATTGTCTGTTGAATGGTATTTGTGTTTGGATGTTTAAATGTGATAAAATTTGAGTATTTTAATTTTTATATGTCAAAATAAAGTATAGATAACTTTGATATTTATTTATTAATTTTTATGTTGTTATATGATTTTATAAATGATTTATGGATTTAATAAATTATTTTTCCGAGTTATTATAAACTATTTTGTACAATCGGGAACCATCTGACTTCAACCGTTTTTGTATTTTTACGGCTCGGAAGTCTCGAGAAAACTCCTTTCTAAACTAATTTGATTATTCCGAGCATTTTTCATGTTTTGACTTTTCCGATCCGGAGTACGATTTTACACGTGCGGGTCCCGGTGCAAAATTTTTGATACAATATTTGTTTCGGTAAATCGATAAAACCCGTATTTTTGAGAAATGGGATATTTTGATTAACTATTATGTTATCTTATCGTAATTCGTTTAACCAAAATGCTGAGACTAAGTCTGTATTTACAAAAAGCCTGGTTTTGATAATTATCCCAAAACCGATATGAATTGGATCTGTTTTATTAATACTTTGCGATTAAGTATTCTATTTTTTTATCCGATATGATCCAACGGGGTACCAATATTCCGTAAATATAAATAGCCCTTACCGTATTTTAAATTGTACGTACAGATAATCATTTGCAAACAGTAAAATATATAATTTTCAGAGAAAAATCATAATATTCATAGTGTTCTTGAGAATCAAACTGCAATTTGAAGATGTTATTGAAATCGGATTTTGGAGTTCGAGTAACCAAAACAAAGGTCTTGAAGAGTACTTTCAGAATCTGTAAACCATACTATTGTAGAATCAACCGGTATTTTTCTATAATTTTATTTATTTTTGAATCATTTTGGATTTAATTATAAAATTTTGAGTTTGTATGATTTGATGATTGCATGTTCTAGATAATTTAATTCTGATAATTTTGGTATGTCATATGATGAATTTGGAGTTCAATAACATGTCCAAAAGTGGGCTTGATTTTCGAATTAAGAAATTAGGGTTCTTAATTCGTATGAATATTTTCAATTGAAATTAGGGTTTTTGATCTAGGGGTTATTTGAATGATTTATTGGTACCAACGTGTAGATCTTTAAAAGAGGAATCTATTGGTGGTGGTTTCACGAACAAACGATACCGGAGTTGGGCTGACCGAAGCAACGAAGAAATCACCGTCCAACGAGTTTTCTTCGAGCTTTTTCGGCCAACTTAGGGGTTATTAACTCGATTTGATTGCATGGTTGTATTCCTGGTGAGTTGTAGATGTGATCTGGAGGTGATGGTGTGTGACTGCACAGGGCATTTTCCGGCGAGTTCGACGGTGAACTTCGCAAAATTTCAGTTTAGTCCCTATAGTTTTGTAGATGATAAAGTTTAGTCCCTATAGTTTCAAAACTTACAAAAAGTAGATTTCTGTTTTGAAAATTTATAAAAATCACATTTTCTATTTATTTTAATTTCAGAAATTTATTTTTAATTATTAAAATTCCAAAAATCATTATTTTAGTTTCGAAAATTATTTTAAATTCAAAATAAATCTGAACTATTTAGTTAATTAATTTTAGTTAATAATTAATTATTTAATTAGTCCATTATTTAAATATTAATTGATTAATTGATTTAATTAATTATTAATTAGTTTTAATTGAATTGTTTAATTAGATTTAATTATTTCTTTTGATTTAAAAATTCCGAAAAATAGTTTCGAGTTTTAAAATTTTATTTTAAATTATGTACAAGGCTCGATAATTATTATTAAATGATTTTAAAGTTAGATTCAGTTATTCGAACCATGTTGATTGTTTATAAATGATTCGTTGGCCTGTTTTAATTCTGAAAAATATTCCAAAATTCGTATTAAATATCTGGAAAATCATTTTAACCCCGAATTTTCTTTGAAAAATTAATTTTAATAAATATCTTACGTGCTATGTGTTATATGTGATCCGATTGATATACAATATGCCTATGTGTATATTGTTTGTCGGTTTTATCATAACTTTCAATCCGTAGGTCGGATTTGGGTGAAATGAAGGGTAGATAGAAGCTTGTAAGGAACTTAATAAAGTGAGAATAAGTATTGATAGATACTTGTAATGTCTAGAAGAAGAAGCGAGGTGTAGAAAGGGAAAGAAGATAGTCGGTGGATAAAAGTCGGTGAACGAGAGCAAGTGAAGTGTTAGCGAATTAAGATAAGGCAAGTGTTCTAAATCTTCTCAAGATATGTTTCAAGTAATTGAATAGTTTTGTTATATTGCAAGTACTTTGAAGTACTTAACGCTAAACCCTGATTCTAGTTAATGATCTTTGAGCCATAAGCCTTATTCTTTGTAAACCATTGATTGTTGAATACCCGAATACAAACCACATATATATGATACTACTCCAAAAATACATACAAACTATACACCCATCACTGAACAAGATTTATTTAACATACAAACCCTCATACGTTATACGTTAGAAGACTAATCCGTATAACCACGAAACCTTAATTCTTCTGTTATCTGATTCTTTTACCGGCTGATAGCCAATCTTGTACTTACCTTGTTGTACCCTTGTGATAATTGCAAATCACCTTATGCTTGACGACAAAAAAATTGTTTATGACTCTGTTTATTGATTTATATTATTTATTTAGTTATTTTTATAGAATTGGATTGTTTTATAAATGTGGACCAGATTCCTGGTCAGACCAGATTCGTGGTTGTATTAGGCCAATGTGCGCCTTAGATCCCGTATATAGAGCAAAGTTGTGTGCCTTGCTCAGGGTTAGTGCTTGACTGATCAGCAACCTAACCTTGGTTTTTAAAATAAAAACTAAATATCCAATTCTAATCGTTGCTTATTAAGAAACTTGATAACCTAAACCATTTTATTTGATCATTGTTTAATCTCAATATTGTCACTGTGACTTGCTGAGCTAGATAGCTCACTCTTGCGAATTTATTTATGTTCTCTTCCAGTTAAGAAGGACCCCTTGGTAGCGAGGATCCCCAGGAAAGTATGCAAGCTAGGATTTCAGGTTGAGACAGAATAAGCTAGCTGAAGACTTTTGTAATAGTTTAAGTTTAAAAGTTGTAAGAATGTCTACTATTCAGATGTAAGTTAAACTAGATGGGTTTTGTAATGTTTGTAATTTAAGTTAGGTTGTGGCTTGTGTGAATACTTTAACCTGTTGCGATTGGTGGATTATGATAAGTAGGGTCATTGCATAT
This sequence comes from Apium graveolens, assembly GCF_009905375.1. Classification (NCBI taxonomy): domain Eukaryota; kingdom Viridiplantae; phylum Streptophyta; class Magnoliopsida; order Apiales; family Apiaceae; genus Apium; species Apium graveolens. The sequence continues at coordinate 160,406,385 of NC_133650.1, forward strand.
TATTAATTTTATAAACAAGTTTATATATGATATGTGTGTGTGTGTTGTGAACCCCGAACTTCTGACCCGGGTTTGGAGGGCATCGCAAAGTTAGTGATGGAATATTCATTAGTCAAACCAAATACATTAACGATCTTTTAAAGAAGTTTGACTTAATGGTATGGACATCTGCAAAAACTCCCATGGCCACTCCCACTAAACTTGAAATAAATACAACTGAAAAGTTTGTAGATGTTTTAAATTATAAAGGCATTGTAGGTTCACTTTTATATCTAACAGCCAGTAGGCCAGTAGGCCAGATATAATGTTTACTCCTTGTCTTTGTGCTAGATTTCAAGCTGTTCCTAGTGAATCTCATTTAGTATCTATTAAGAGAATTTTCAGATATCTCAAAGGAACACCAAAACTTGGCATTTAGTATCCTAGGGATTCTGATTTTGATCTAATTGGTTATTCAGATGCAGATTATGCAGGTTGTAGAATAGATAAAAAAAGTACAACATGAACCTGTCTATTTCTAGGAAAAAAGCTAGTGTCCTGGTTTAGTAAGAAAAAAACTCGGTGTCTACTTTCATAGCTGAGGCTGAATACATTGCTGCTAGTGGCTGTTGTGCACAGATTTTATGGATGAAGAATCAACTATTGGATTATGGTCTACATATGGACAAGATTCCAATTTTCTGTGACAACACAAGTGCCATTTCCATTACTGAAAATCCTGTACAGTATTCAAGGACAAAGCACATTGACATTAAGTACCATTTCATTCGAGAACATGTCATGAATGATAATGTGGAATTTTATTTTGTTCCATGTGAGCAGCAACTTGAAGACATCTTTACCAAACCACTTGATGAGTCAACTTTCACTAGGTAGGTAAGTGAGTTAGGTATGCTTAATAATTCCTAAGTTATTTTGATGTCTAAGCAATTTATAATGCAGCCAGAAATAAATTTGGCTTTTTCTAAAGAGATGAAATTTTAGCTAAGTCAAAATTTATATCTCGACGGATGTTCATTATCCGTTGAAAATGAATATCCGTTGAATTTTATTAACTGTTGAAAATCAAATATTTTACTGGGTACTTCATGTCTCGATAGATAATTGTTTAATCAATATCCGTTGAATTGCTTTAATCATAGTCATTAATTTTATACCTTATCCGTCGAATTTCTTATAGTGTGTATGTATATGTCGATGGATAATCTTTAGAATTTCCACAGATTATTTTATTTTTAAACGACTATTTTTGGCAATTTTCATTGGGTACTTTATTGTAATTTTAAATTTTTACTTGTTAATTTCTAAGAAAGTATAAAAGCCCCTTTCTATTTTTTATTTTACTTTTATCTTTCTCATTATCCTCAAAGTAATTTTTACTCTCTTCATCTCCAAAAACCCTCTTTCTCTGTAAAATTAGCAACTTTGATGCAATTACTTATTCAATGATTAACATGCTCTATATGTTTTTGAATGACAAGTACTTTAATTTTAGTAACCCTGTCATGATAGAATTAGGGTATAAATTAGGAGATATCAAGAAATGGTCAAAGAACATATACTATGCTAGATTTCATATGATGCTAGCAAACCATGTTTTTAAGGACCTCTTGATTGAGAACCCAACAAATAAGCTTGATTGTCGGGTCCAAGAAAAGAGGGTACTTGCTTATTTGAACGAGAACAATCTTCATAGTGAGGTGGCTCTCAACTATCTGCTAATCATGGAGGCACTTCAGGTAAGTGAGGTAATTGTTTCTGTCACAACTCTTTCCCAACCTCCAATTTATTTGCATTCAACTGTGGATATGGCATCTGTGATTATGACCAAACAAATGCCTACCCAAGCCACAAAACCAAAAACTTCTAAATCCAAATCAAAGAAACAACACTCTAGTTTCTCTCTAAAGAAATTAGTTTTAAAACTACCACATCACATGAGGGGAGTGTAAAGGGTAGTGAGAAAGGTGAGGGAAAGGGTGAACATAAAAGAAGCCCCAATGATAAGGTCAGAGAGGTTAGTGAATCCCATCCTAGCTATACCACGGTCTCCCAACAGCTTGCAATTACCCCAATTTTTGGAATTTTTGAAACACTGATGAATAGTAACTTTTTGTTGATGATGCTGATTAAGGAAAATTATCAGACCACGCTATATAGGAGTAATGTTATGGAAATTCTAAGATCGTATTAGTATTCCATAAAGTAAATGAGTGTATGTAAAGATTGTCAGAATCAAAATTCGAACACTTTAATTTTTTTCGAAAATCCACCAGATACCGAAAGAATTGAGTATAAGGTAACATGATTAAAATGATTTAAATTCAAGAATTATAAGAGAGGATCAAAAAAGGAATATAAAAGATTGTAAAAGGTTTAGGGGAACCCAAGTAATGAGATCCTGGATATGATCCTTCAAACGATCAACGTGAACGAGAGTTAAGTGAACCGTAAAATAAATAAATGACCAAGGAACAAGCACATACAAGTAGAATGGGTAGGAAGCTTCCAAGAGAAGCTAAAATATGTGGTTAAAAGAGAAGGTGACATCATCACACTATAAGATTTGGATATGTGGCATGGAAGTGATGTCATCTAGGTGATGCAAGCATTTTAATAAAGTAAAATCTAGATATTTTAGCAAGGATCAATTGCAACCAAACATTCATTCACACATTCCAATACGAAGCCAAGGGAAAAACTCATCTTCCTCACCGAACCAAAAAGCTCTCGGCCAAAACAAACCCAGCAACTTCAAACTGCCATATCGCCTTCAATACTCAATCAAATGTTGTGTTCTATAGCTCGTTGGAAAGGTATTGAGATGGCCTACAACTCTTGTTCACAAGTCTCGTCCAAATAAGCAAGGTAAGACCCTCATTTTTACAGTTTTTTCAATCGGACTTTTAGAAACTTCAAAGAACTTTGTGTTCTTGATTTCTTTGGAAAGATTAAGCTTCTAGGAGGCTCCCTAAGGCTTCCTAGCAACTTAACACCTCCCAAGGAAGGTATAAACTTCAAACCTAGCCTTTACTTTGATTATTAGTGAGTTTGATGGTTGGTTTTCTAAATGAGAAGCATGATCTTTGATTATTAGTAGTTTGATTTGAATTTGCAATGATTTGGTCAATGAATCTTGTTATAGTTAATAGAACTTGATTTTGGTTGGTTGAGATGAAGAATCTGGAGAATAAGGACTGATATAGTATTATTTAGTTGAGGTTTTGATGTGTTAATAATTGTGGGTTATTTGGTGAGGTTTTGGTGTAGTGAGAAACTTGGAAAATTCGTAAACATAGCCGTCGTAATGCCCATTTTCCTTAGACTGTTGTAGATGAATCTCGAACCAGATAACTCACTGACCAATCTGTAACTTTGCCATGTTTAGCTAGATCGTGTCATAAGCTTCGTTTTGGTACGTGGTTCGCTTAGATCCGATGTACGGTTTAGGAGAAACGACCATTTTAAGTTACGGCGTTTCGGAAATGAACCTTTACCCCTCGCTTAACTTTGAAACCTTGTTAAGGCCCCTAAAAGACTAATTGGATTACGAAACAATTATTTAAGGTGGATTAGGAAGTTGTTAAAGTAATCGCGAAAGAGTCTCCTTAAAATTCATAATGGTTAATTTATTAAAATTAGTGGAGCCGAGGGTACGTGAGCAATTAACGCAAATCGTTAAGCGTATAAGCGACGGTTAGGGTATGAGTGAGTTTTGACTAGTTTCTTAAGCGACCGTGGTCTAATTCTGGCTTATGTTGTTGTTCATAGGTTACCGGACCCACTCTAAGCTTAAGTCTACCCCGGAACACTCAGGGAAGTTTTCTACCCGTTATACTGTTGTAGTGATGTAATATATTGATGCATTATCTTGAGATAAGTGCATGGTTATTATTAGCAAAGTCTTGCGATATATTGAAGCATGTGATATGATATTTATATGCATGCCTATTTCGTAATCTTGATATTCTATTATCAATTAAATTGCTTATAAACTGCATAATACCTATGCTAGAGATAAGCAGTAGTTGCGTATACCCTTAGTATAGGGGACCCAAAGGTGAACATTTTTCTAAACCGGGAGTCGATGTTCCCGAGTATAATACATATATATATATATAGTTTTCTATAACTATTAATCAGATAAGGTATATTCGATAGTTTTAAATAATAATCAAACTATTTTCAATTATTCAAATAAAGATCGTACTTTCGTATAAGTATATCTTTTGTTATTTATTACTCATTTCAAGTATGAGTTTTAAAACTTCTACTTCAAATATTTTTATAAAGATTATCCTTATGAGAATATTATTTAAATAATAATATTAAGATATTTCCTAATATATCGGGACTGATTTATTTTATTAAATCATCATTACTCCAAACATTCTTTAAAATGTTTTTGAGTCTTTAAAATGATTTTAAAAGTTAGAGCGGATCCCAAAACTCGTTTTCAAATTTAAGATCTTCCTTTCGAAGGGGACTTGAATACTCGCTCAAAAAAATAAGGGATCCGGCTCTGTGGTGTATTTTATATTCGCAACGAGGTTGCTGTTTTGAGAAAAAAATTTGATTACTTGCCCAACGTTCGGGAAGTAAGTCCATCTAATTGAGTCGGCATAAGCGACAGGCCGGGGTACGGTCTATAAAGGTGTAAGAGGCTGGGTGACAGTCCATCCACGGGTGAGTTGTCGGGTAACGGTCTAGCACGAGGTCCTAATGCGGCCAGGGTGATGACCGGCGAGGAATTCATCCATCTACAGTAGAAAAGGTTACTTATTGGTATCTTTGCCTGATCAGCAATATATCAGGTTTATGCCAAAATTCTCTTCTTTCCAAATTCATTGGATATGACAACTTTGTTTATACTTGTCATGACAGACGTTTTCAAGGAATGTATGAGATATATATATATGTATATATATATCGGGACTTAATGAAGTATCTCGTAACTTCATCTCTTTTGAATGATATTTCAAAGATTGAATTTATTCAATTCTTATCTCGTAGTCTCATCTATGTGATGAACTTTTGAAACTGATTATACCTTGAACGGTGGTAGTTCAATTAGTATTCGGAAAAGATATAAGTATATTGGAGTATCTTGTAACTTCATCTTTTTAACTTATATCTAGTAAATGATTATCTTATGTATGACAAAGATTTTCAGAAAAATGTTGAAACAAGGTTAGATATATGAGATCACCTTGCAACGATATCTTTATATAGTTATAGACTGGAACTCTGTGTATATTATGCATGGAAGAGGATTTCCAAAATTTCGAAAAGTATATATACATATATATTGAATATTTTGTGACTTGGTCGCGTTAAGATATCAAACTTGGTTCATATCTGCTTGACCAAGACTTTCATGAGTACTATGAGAATGCTCATATATTGTTAATTATTATACATATTATTTTGGTGGGCTTGTTGCTCACTCTTTTTTTCTTCTTTCATCACACAATAACAGATATACAAGATGAACAGGACCAAGCTCCCAATTCGCGAGCGGATATGAAACGTTCCGCAGTTTCCGGTAGGCGTTGATGCCGCTGTAGCCGAGGTAGTAACTACCAATAGGCTAGGTTTTCAACTGTTGATGTACCAGACTTATGTATATTTATGAATTGTAATAATGCAAAGAATATGTAAATTTATTCAGAAACCCTTTTGAGGTGTAATGACTTATAATTTTGGAATAAAATGACTTGTGTTATTTTTGGTATTCATCTCTGAGGCTATAACTTGTGGTGTGTGTATATTGTGGGGTCACAGTACGTAGTAGTTGGTTGTTTATTAAGACTAAGTGTTATTAAAGGAAATGATACTCGTGACAACCCGGATCCCCGACCCCAGATTTGGTGGTGTTACACAACTTGTGGTGATTAATAAGGAAATTAGCAAATTGCTAGTTGCATCCTCCCAAAAGGATGTAACTATTGAAAATAGCTCATCTCCAAGAGCACAGAACAAAAGGGGTAGGGACACTACATGCCAAACTCAAACCTACATTAGAAATAAGAAATCAAAAACTTTGGGGGAGTCACAGGGTGCACACACAGTGCCAACTACAGTCAAAGACTCAGTTAATGCACCATCTCAAATTCAGGTTGATGTGGCTCCAATAAATGTGGAGTCACAGCCGAATTGAGTGAGATGCTGGGTTGCCCTTGAGCAAAAGGAGAGGAAAAGAGTGAAATTCATCATGCTATTTCTTCCAGCATGGAAAAAGTGAGTGAGAAGAGTCCCACCTTAGATGGTGAAGGTGAGGGGGTGAGGGTGTGAGGGTGGGTAGCCAAGTGGAGCCCTTGATGCAAAAATAGAGAGAAAATGAGAGGAAAACGGGTATAGAAGAATGGGAAGATCCCATTGCTAGTGAGTTAATGGATGTCAATGATGCAGATAAAGATAAATTATTTCAACAAGAATATCAAGCTGTTCTAGATTCTGTCTCTTTTGATGCTGAGGCATTTACTCGCCCTGTTTCAGCATATCAAATTCTAGCTGAACAGGGCAATGAGGATGCTGAGAAGACTCTGAACTTGGTGCACATTACATCCTCTATGTTAATGGTAAAGGATGCAATCAATTCTCTTCCACCTACAGCGGGTGATGATTTTGATTATCCTTCTGGTGATTCAATTGAGGATGACTCTCTTGGAGAGGATGCTGAAGAGGTAGGAAGGAACATAGGGGGAGTTGTAGACACTCCAGCCTGGATGTTCACAAAAGACTGCAACTATCATTATTTCAAATCCACCTTTTTCAAGCTCATCCATGACACTCAATCTGCCATACAAGCCACCAACAATACCAGCACCAAAAGTCTTCTATAGTCCCATCTTGAGTCTCTTCAATTGCATAAAATTCAAGCTCTCAAACAGAATAAAGATGTGGATGAACTTAAGAATTCTATTGAGACAGTCGAGGGGGATCTCAATAAGAGACTGGATTCCAAACTTCCTGAGTCAACCATGACAGACATACACCAGAAGCTCAGGAAGGAATCTGACTTGAATAGAAAGGTTGATGATTTGGAAAAAAGACTGAAAAAAGTGGAGAACTCAATTGCTCAAATCCTTACCAATCAACAAACTCAAACTCTTCTACTACAGCAACTAGCAGCAGCTCAAACTTCAACCCCTGCTCTACTTGATGCTAACAAAAAGGGGGAAAAGAATATAAGTTTACAAGTCAGTAAGTTAATTGTTCCAGCCATTACCTTCTCAAAGCCACCAGTGTTAGATAGTATTGATCTAATCAACATAATAATAGTTGAACTCAAGCTGAAAGAGCAAATGAAGAATATTGATGAAAGAATTGAGAAGAAATTTGGCCCAATTTCCAATCAAGACAAATATGTGAAGCACTCCACTCAACTGAGACCAATTCCAATAGATGAAATGAAGTTTGGAAACATGGAAAGAGGTCAAACCTTATCTAAAAGACATCAACATTCCATTGTGATTTTGAAGCCTAAGAAACACTCATTAAAACACTCAAGCAAAAATCCAATGGACCTAGTCTATTCAACTCCTAAACCTGATGAAAAGAAGCTGTTTGGTCACTCTATTACAAATCACAAAGATTCAAGAAACTCAGTTTTGAAGAAAAGGGTAGCAAAGATCTATAGGCATGGCAAACTGATTTGTGTGATGGTTGGACATCCTCAATTTGGAGAATCCAAAAGAGAAGAGAGATTGAGGCTCAAATCTCAGAAAAAGCAGGCTGACTTAGAAGTAAAGAAACAAGCTGAAAAGCCTGCTACCAAGTCAGAAACTGAGAAGCCTGCTACCATAACTGGAACAAAGAAGCATGAGGAACCAAAGTAGAAATCTGTAAAAAGGGTAAAGGAGAGAGCCAAAAGGAAGCTGATATTTGAAGAAGAAAAGGAAGAACCAAAAGACAGTTAGTCAGTGAATCTTCTTTGATAGATACTTGTGATGTCTAAACGAGAGCAAGTGAAGTGAAGCCAGTCGAGATAAGGCAAGTATTTCCGACCTCTCTTGATATTTATTTGAAATAGTTCTATTTTATATTGCAAGTACTTTGAAACACTTAACCCTAAACCCTAATTCTATTTATTGATCTTTGAGCCATAAGCCTTATTCTTTGTAAACCATCGATTATTGAATTCCTAGATACAAACCACATATATACGATACTACTCCACAAATACATATATACCATATACAGATCAGTGACTTGGATTTGAATTTGCTTAACATACAAACATTTATACCTTGAAATCATCAAACCCTTGTTCTTCTATTATCAGATTCTTTTATAAACTGGAAGCTAATCCTTATACACCTCTTGTTATACCCTTTATGGTGTTATGAACCACCTTATGCTTTGAGACGAATATTGTTTGTGATAATGTTTATTGATTTACATTGTTTATTCTGTTATTGTTATAGAATTGATTATTTTCTAAATATGGACCAGATTCGTGGTCAGACCAGAGTCATGGTCGTATTAGGCCAATGTGTGCCTTGGATCCAGTATGTGGAGCAGAGCTGTATGCCTTGCTCGAGGTTAGTGCATGACTGATCAGCAACCTAACCTTGGTTTTTAAGTTAAAAATGAATATCCAATTCTAATCATTGCTTAACAAGAAAACTGAATTCCTTAAATCATTTCATTTGATCATTATTTAATCTCAGTATTGTCACTGTGACTTTCTGAGCTAGTTATCTCACTCTTGCGAATCTGTTTATGTTCTTTTCCAGTTAATAAGGAAACTGTTGGTAGCGAGGATCCCTAGTCAAGTGTGCGAGCTAGGATTCCAGGTTGAAACAGAATAAGCTAGCTGAAAACTTTTGTTTTAGTTTTAAGTTTGAAAGTTTGTTGGAATATTTTATTTTCAGATGTAAGTTAAACTAGTTGGGATTTGGTACGTTTGTAATGTAAATAAGGTTGTGACTTGTGTGCATACTTTAACCTGTTGCGATCCGTGGTTATAGTAAGTAGGGTCACTGCATATATTATGTTCATAAACAGGTTTATATATTGTGTGTGTGTGTGTTGTGAACCCCAAACTTCTGACCCGGGTTTGGAGCGCGTCACAATCGGGTCGGTATTGGACAAGGCAGGATGGATGCCCATCCCTACGCATTGATGATCGCGACAAAGCATATTTTGCAGCTATAAAACACTGAAAATGATACCGACTTAACCCTACATTGCTAACTACTCTATTTTTTTATCTCCAATTGACAAATTTGGAAATTGCAGCGATGCTTGGAAATTACTTTGTGTATAATTTTTAAGGAAGCGAGGAGCCAAACATGTTTGAAATTTTGGTCATTCAGATAAAACACAATTTTGGTTAAATTGGAAATTATGACATTAACTAGCATAATAATCAATGCGAAGCATGTGTCATTTTCTAGATTTTTTGTACACCATATAATTATATTGAGAACATTCTTGATTCTTTTCTTATTGGTAAATATTGTGTTACATATAAGATATATCAAATACAATTTGAGTGTTTAAACATGTATGATTTTTACGTAAAACATTAACAACATACACAATGTTTCTAATAAAGCTAATAAATTAAATTACATATTTTCTTATTTGTGTCGTGTTATTTGTATGTACCGAATGAATACAAGCAAGGTAGTCATTGTACGTTTAAAAGAAAAATATTAAAAGTTAATTCATAGAATATTTCCAGTATGTTCATAAAAAGTAAACAAAAATTAACACATATGTTTATTGTAGAGTCGAGCAAAATTTTTGAGTTTTGGTTGAATAAACCCTGAGTAATGAGCTATTTTATTACTAAAGTTACTACTAATTTACAACTACCTTACTTAATTTAAAAGTTTAGTAATGCATAACTAAAGTCGTCAAGAATTACAATCCTAATATTCAACAAAGTAGAATTTATACTACCGTTAATATAAATTATTTTTGATGAAAAATGTTATTTTTTAGTTTCGACACCTATATTTAAGTTCTGCCATTGCTACTGTCTTAATTCATTAACTAAAGTTGACCCATTGTCCTTAATTCTTAATCTATTGTACAAAGTTAATTTTATAAGATGTTAGATAATTGTTAATGTCATTATTCATCAATTAAAATTGGTATAATCCACCTAGTTTTTAACACATTGAAAAAACTCAGATTTAATTGATCATTCTCATTTTCACAACATAAAAGACTTTTGTTATTCCCTTCTAGTGTATTAATAAATCTGAATCCAGCATTAACACTGAATCTTTAAAATTACTAAAGATAAAGTCACTTGTGCGTGTGTGTATATAAATTTGTGTTTGTTATATTTTCGAGTAAATTATGTTGGTCTCGTTTATTTATATGCTACATATCTTAGTTATGTATATGTCTAATCATTAGTCAATAAATTACTCAAATGCCATGTATTTATAATTATTCAAACTTATAATCATCAAATAAATAAAATTACAATTATTTATATATTATAGTCGTAGTAGCACCGAAATCTAATTTTACTCAACCGACCATCAATCATGGATGCGACATAAAAATAATTCTTATATCTTTAAGACCAACTACTAATATTCACGGGCATCTTTTCAAGAATCCGAAGAGAAATTTGTACTAATATCGTCATTCAAATCATTTTCAAGTTTTTTTCATTTGTTATCCTATTCTTTCTTTTTATAATAACTTGATAACATTTTATATTAATTAACCTAAAATTAAATATTTTTTAATTTAATATTTTTTTTAATATAAGTTGAACTTGTTAATCATTTTAAATTATCGTCTAATATTAATTTTTTTTCTTTGGATAACATAACATGGATTAAATCAAATGGTAAAATACATTATGGTTTTAACTTTTTTTTCAAATAATTCAAAATATTAAAGTAATTCAAAATAGTTGTACGATGTTTTCTAGCATTAAATATTATTTTCGTAAAATTATAATTGCTCATCTTAAATAATTTTTTTTCAAAAGAATGAATTTTATAAATGTTCAATTCTCTTATATTTATGTGGGTTAAGTTAAATTGAGTCCTTTTTTTTGTTAATACGAGAGGCCACATATGTTTTGCAAGAAAAATAGTACATAATATATTATAAAACATATTATAATGCCAATCATGTTCTGCAAAATCACTATATTAATGAAATCTTAAAAACGTCATTTGACAAGTAGAACATTGCAGAACATATAATTCTATTGAACTAGGTTAGTTTGCAGAACATGTACATGTTCAGGTAGAACATGTACATGTTCACGTAGAACATGTGTACAGGTAGAACATGTACATGTTCACGTAGAACATGTACATGTTCTACTTGATTAACTTTAATGATACAACATCATAATACACGTTTATATTCTGCAGTTTATCATTTTAGTTTTTTAATTATTAAAAACATAAGAAAAAAGGACCAAAATACCTCTTTTTCGATGTCACTCTGCCCAACATACCCATTCAGAAATAAGGTGTCCTAAATACCCACCAGATACTCCACTATCAGTTGAGTATGAGGATGATACACCAGTTTCAGTGGAGTATCAGGGTGATACTCCTTTTCTAGTGGAGTATTAAGGCTGATACTCTTCTGTCAGTGGAGTATCAGTCCTGATACTCATTTTTTAGTGGAGTATCAGGCCTGATACTCCACCGTCATTGGAGCATTATGTATTTTTTGAAATTTTAAATATTTATTCAATATTTTGTTATTTAAACATGTACCATATTTTATAATTTTTTAATATGTTATGGTTAAACAATTCCTCATCTGGGGTTTAGAAATATTTTTTAAAAAAGGAATAAAAGTAAAATTGATTTAGGGTTTAGGACACCCTAATCTCAAGAGCCTAAACCCTAATTAAAGTGTTGACCTTAATTTAAGAATTTTAAAGTTTTACATGATACTCCATTGACAAAGGAGTATCTAGGTCGATACTCTACTAACATAGTAGTGTCAGGCATGATACTCCACTGGAAAAGGAGTATCATCCTATGCCAGTGGAGTATGGAATAAGAGTATCAAGATGTTACTACACCAAAAATGGAGTATCTGTTGGGTATTTCTGGAAGCTTAAAATTTTGGTGGGTATTTTGAGCAATAGTTATTTAAATATGATTATTGAAGGTTTTCACCTAAAACATAAAATCTGAACCATTAGAATAGATTATAATATAAAGTTATACTTTTAGACTCCAAAAATTAGAGACGCCATGGATATAATTATTTTTAATAACCATATCAAATGGAACAATTTAAAATTTAAGATTTCTTTCACAAAGATTTGAATACAAATGTACGTTTAATTAAAATTATGCAATAAATAATCTATATTTTTTTGATGAAGAAGCATCAAATGGTTTATCATTTTTCGAATAACATGTTAATGAAAAATCTAATTTTTATTTTATAGTTGAAGTTTTTTTTAAGAGAATGAAAAAAGTAAGACTTTGGGATCACCTCTTTACAAATTCACAAATATTGCTAAACCTATTTTTTTTTTAAAAGTGAAACATTAAAAATAAGTCGATTTAGTATATCGTCGTAGTTTTAACGAATCATATGACATCTCCTGTCAAATTCAGAATCTATTTAAATATCGGGTCAAGTCCCAAAAATAATAATGTATAACCGGTTAGTTAGTAATTTTGATACATATTATCAATTCACTTGATCGTATAAAAACCTCAAAAATATTATTTTTTATCAATATAAGATCTTACAAAATTTATCGTTATTGGCAAAAAGTTATCGTTGAGCTCGTACTTTAAACTTACTAAACCTAGACATTGATGATGTATTCTCGGCCGGGTCATGTAGTCAAATTTGAAGTATTTTTTGAAAATGGGTAAAGTTCTGATTTCGAAACTTGTAATTTTGATATATATTATCAATTAACTTGATTCTATATAGAGCTCAAAATATTAGATTTTTTATTAACATAAGATTGTACAAAATTTCTCCTTATTGGTAAGATTTTCTCGTCGAACTTGTAATTTAATTTAAAAGATACGAGACATACTTTTTAAACTAAAAATTGTTTAATAAATAATGTAATGATTCATTTATGTACTACGCATAACCTTGTATCTTAAATTGAATTCTTTATAACTAACTCTACAAATATTTCAGTAATTATGTTTAAAGTTAAATAAATTATCATTATTTACGACACTCACATATTATATGTATGATTAAAAACACAAGTAACAATATGATATAGTGGTAAGAAGATGTACATTTGAATATAAAGACTGAGGTTCAATTTTCCCAAACAACATTTCACTGAAAATATAAAAGAGATATTTTTTTAGCATGTGGAACTTATATTAGTGTCAAAATGATGTTCCTCTTGAAAATATAATCTTACTACATGTAGTGACAAAATTTATAAATAATATTTTTTAAGAAAAGGTCAAGTGCTAATACCCCGAATATAATTACCTAGTTGGAGGAGGTTAATCTTTTATCCAAATTTGTAATAGATTTAGAAAGTTAAAAAAAACTCTAAAATTTAGTGTTTTGCTTCCATAAAATAGGAAACTGGCTAGAAAAAGAAAATGTAAGAGACAGGCTATTCAGAGAAATTTGAATGGAGGGTTCCAAGAGTGGTTTGAACACCATTTGGCATGACGTGGCTTGGTATCATTATTAGAGCAGCCATAATGAGGGTTGTTTGTAATATTTTTAGCTGATTGGGCTAGGTTATTTGTCATTTAAGAGGTGAATTATTTCATAAATTGTTATCAAAAGTTATCCAACTTGAACGACCGTTGTTTAGCATTGTTTGATAATATTTTAATCAAAGTTTGGCCCATAACAATATTTACTGATTTAGAATTGTAAACATGCCATACATTAAATAATATACTCTCTCCATCTCATTTTAATAGTTCACTTTGTAAATTTCACACATATTAATAATTAGAAGATGTTATGTCTATTTTCTCATTTTTACACAATAAAATAACTTAGTTTTTACGCATTACATTAATTATACATGTTCCAATAAAAAAAGTAAATATACACATGTATATATACACACACAAAAAATTTAAAATAATGAGTATTTTGAATTTCTATACAATGACATTTATGAGTAGGGTCTTTTAGGTGCCAGAAGTTGGCATCCAGTAGGGTGTCAATTTCATTTATGATCCTAATGGTGCATAAAATATCATTTCTCTAATATATTTTTATTAAGCATTTTTTTATTATAATAGTAATAATATTTCTCTAATATATTTTTATTATACATTTTTTTTATTAAAATAGTGAAATTGATATATTGGGATGCCAATTATTTTGAGTGTTTTTTTCTAAAAGCGTGTGCTAAAAATAATATAAAAGAAAAAGTTTAAAATGTAATATTTTTAATTATATAACAAATTGAGCAGAAGATGTTGTCATGTATACACAGGAGAGTAGGGTTGTACAAACGAACCACTCAACCGCATCCAACCGCTCAACCGCTCGCAACCGAACCGTATTTGCGGATAATCGCGAAACGCGGGTTGATTGTGGATTTGAATTTTAAAAACCGCTCATTCCCGGTTTGGATGCGGTTTTAAATTTTTGAAAATCGCAAAATCGCAACCGCAATCGCAACATATATTTATAATAAAATATATTTCCAAAAATGTAGTTGATATCATATAAATTAATAAGTATACACATTTATTAACTAATCTTAGGTTAATGTTAAGACTTCGTTCATAAGATTCACAATCACTATAAGATATATAACCAACCAAATGAAAATTGTAATCAACATGTAATTTTTTTTATCATTTTCTTTTTTCTTTTCTCTCGCTTCCACATTTTTGTATGTTTTTAATATCCTTACTCCACACGGAGCATTAGTTTATATTTTATTTTTGAATGTAATTTATCACGTAACTTAAACTTCAATTTATTAATATTCTGAATTTACTTTTTTGCAAATTATTAATTATTTTAAAATAAGTTGTTGAACCGCAAACCGATCCGCAATAACCGCAATTTCGCAACCGCAAATGACGCGGTTAACCGCAACCGCATTTGCGGTTGTGGATGACAATTTTTTAAAACCGCTCCTCGCGGTTTGGTTCGACTTTTACCCCAAAACCGATCCGATCCGAATCGCGTACATCCTTACAGGAGAGCATGAGCTATCGAGATGGCCACGTTTGATTGCAAGGCACGTGTCATTTTGAAGATATGGCTGAAATCCCGTATCCAGCTGGCAGCCTGCTGTCCAATTGATTATACTCACGTGCCTTGCTTTTTTTTTTACGCGTCCTTCATGGCTGCTTCCTCCATTCTTCAAAGTGTTTGCTATTCCTATTTTCAAGTTTCTATGTATACCCCCCTTGTGTTTTGTTTTAATTGTCTTTTTAGACATTCTCAAGATGCATTTAAGATATATTGATTATATAGTGAAAAATATTACTTTTAAAATTTTTCATTTTATAAATAAAAGTTTAAGTTATACATTTTTATTTTAAAAAATAAAAAAATAAAAATTATTATTTTAACTATACGGTCAAAATATTTAAAATTAAGTGCACAAGGATCAAACGATTATTAAAAAAATGGAGCGAATATTTTTTTGTCGGAGTTTCTTTGTTTTTACAAAATTTTCTTGTATTTCATTAACTCATTTTGTTTCAAATCGACTTTGTGGACGCTTGGTCAACTTCTATGTTTAGAATAATAGATTAAAATTTATTTCAAATAAAAAGTTTTAAAAAAAATAGTCTAATGTTATTAGTTAATCTAAAGGATCTTTTTCTGAATTATGTTAAATTATATTTATTTATCGATAAAAGTGATCATCATGATAAAAATGTATCATTTTCTAAATTTTATTTTTTATTTTGATATTTTTAGTAATTTATATTAAATATAACTTTTTTAAAATAAGTGAAAATTAAAACTTTCAAATTTAAAAAGTTTTTTTTATGATAATAAAAAATTAAAGAGGTTTTATGTTTCGAATGATAATTTTCCATATAGTTTATTTGTGTTTGTCTTTGATGGTTCTGAATATTATGGATTACTAGCTTACGGCCTGCGATCCACGAGTCTTTGATTAATATTTATTGTTATGGATAAAAAATTAGGGTATATTAATTGTTATATTTATTACTAGGGTTCGGGAGCTCAAGACCTTTAATGGCTGCTCTCGTATTTTTTAGCTTAATTCTTCCTTTACGAGATGCCTACGTATCTCTTGGAATTAGAGAATTAAGCCAAAAAATGTAGTTCTGAGTGATGGGGTGAGTCCCTTTATATAGATGTTGAGAGTCCTTGAATTGGACTAGGGTTAGGAGACTTGTTGAACAAGTTGTCAGACTTTGGATAGACTTTGAAGTCGTAGAATAAAGGAATTAGACTCCTAGTTGGTGTAAGTGCCCTTGAGGCTATAGAATTATATAATCGTTAGGACTCATTTAATGGGCTGGTAAACCTCCCTATTTATTAATTACGGAATTAATATATAATCAGGGCTTTGGGCCTCATTAATTGGGCTTCGTTATTGGACCGTATCAGGTCTAATTAATTCAACATTAATTATATTACTAGGCTAATTTTAAGCCCATATCATTTGCCCCCCAAATTTTCCGAAACTTTACAAAAGTTTGGCAGAAGTTGAAGTTTTTACCTTTCTTGGTTATCATTTTTACCATAAAGTGTAGAGCGACCTACACATTTATAACAATTTTCCCTTTGGGATCCATCCCTACGGGCTTCCCTAATTTTCTGGGATTTTCTGCGTACCTTCTGGTATTTTTCCTTAATTTTTAGGAACATCCTGATACTCACAGGTATTTTCCCTTAATTTTTCAAGAATATTTTATCAAATTTTTTTGGCAAAGAACATTCTAGATCCTTCCCGAATTTGAAAGGATACCTTAATATTCAAATTTTATGGGCTTCCCGTCCTTATCAAGCCCATTTCCTTTGGCCCAACAATCGGTTGAGTTACCTCTACTCGGCTATGAAAGGAGTGGAGTTGTGAGTTCATTTCTCACACTCTACTCAAATCTCTAAAAAATTCTCCTCTCCAACAATAGTTTTTCTTCCTTTTTGCCACCGCAAGGCGATTTCCGGCCTTCTTACCACCGCAGTTCTTTGCCGTTATCTGGGCTTTTCTTGAAGATTCCGTTTGAATCTTCATCTCCCTCCTCACCTTCAAGAATTTTTTATGGGTTTCAGTCTTCATCCATGGCGGATTCCGACTCATCCCACTCCCAGGTTCCCCAAGCTGCTCCCCGTCCATCTAGGGCCAGCCGAGGTAAAAAATCTCTCCTCCATTCTTCAGTTATTTCTCTTAGGGATCTTTTAACCGAATTTGGGCAAGCCTTCCCTAATATGTTACACTTAGATGCATATAATTATCCTTCTAGATTTAATTTTGATAAAGTAGGGATTGTAGCCCGTTTATTTGGCATTTCAAACCCTTATAGGTCCGTGGCTCCAGGCCCAAATGATAGGGCCTGCTATCCAAAGCCTGGGGCCAATCGAGTCTATAAGAAAACCTTCTATGCTGGTTTCGTCTTCCTCCACACCCCTTTGTTTTCCGCCTTTTAGCTGTAGCCCGAGTCTGTCCAACCCAACTTACCCCTAACTCGTGGCGTTTTATTCACTTTGATATGGCCCAATCCCGTAAACGTGGCTTTAAGCCCAATGTATGCATTTTTCGCTATTTGTTTAAATTCGTTAATTCTCTTGAGGACCAAGAATGAGTCAAAATAGTTCAGAGATCCTTGGCCCGTTCTTGCTTCATTTCTAGTACCAATCCTGACTCGTATCCAACTTGGAAAAACGAGTGGTTTTATGTATATCTAGATGCCGAGGAGAGTTGGGACCATTTTTTCCGGCCTAACTTCTCAAAAAGTATAGACGGCTCTTTAAGAGATTTAAAACTGGGAGTAGATGAAGATGCGGCCATCAGGGCCATTACTGCTGATAATTTGCATCATTGTGCTCTCATTCTGTCAGAGGGAAACTTGCAATGTTTAGGTCTTAGCGACCTGGGTCCCGAGGGTACTTCTTTCCCCTTTTTATTTCATTTTTCATATCAATATCTTCGTTATTTTTCTAATGTTTGCATATTTCCTTGCAGCTAAGGCAGCTCTTGACACTATCTTTAAGAAGAGGGAGACCCGCGCTGCTAAGGGCTCCGCTGTCGAGATTCATCGCGACAAGCGGGTAAGGATTGGAGACGTCCCTTCAGTCACGGTTAAGGAGTCCGTCCCTACCTTCATATCTGAGAGGCCCCTTAGCCTTGATGAGGATAATTCTCTTTTCACTGTGACTTGGGGCCTTCAGAGGAGGGACACGATAGTGGGGAGCTCTGAGGCTGCTGCTGTTTGGTCCAAGAGCGTGGTTACGCCTTGTGACAGGGCCGAGATAGTAGATTTCTTCTGACGACCTATAGATCATGCGTCTGGGTGCTTAGGCCAGCTTCATTAAGCCTCTTTCTTATCTTATTATTCTTGTGCTTTTACGATCTTTTCATACTACTTATTATATTTGAACATGTTTGTGCAGATGAATACCTATCTCCAGGCCGCCCTTCACAACCTGAAGGATGTGAGGACTAGCCTGACCATTGCTGAAAGGGATAAGGACATGTACCTTAAGGCCTCAGAGGCTAACTTCACTCGCTTCCGTGAGGTGGAGAAAGAGTTGGCTGAGGAAAATGAGAAGGTTCGTAAGCTGGAGCTGGACGCTCAGAGGGCTCGGGCTGAGGTGATAGCTGAGTACAAGGCATATCAGAACTTTCAGGATGTCCTAAATGCCGAGTATGATGCTAACTTTCCTGAGACCTTTTCTAGCTGCTGGGAGCAGATAATGGAGGAGATTAGGAAGAAGATCCCGGAGGTGACTCTTGCAGCCTACCTAATCCCTGATGTTTCTAGGCCAGGACCTCTTCTTGAGGATATTCCTCTCCCCCACTCTGACTACTTCTGCTGAGGCCACAACTTCTCCTTCTCGGGATGCTAACCCTATGGGAGATGAGCCTGTTCCCCCCTCTACTGCTACTGATGGGGGAAACGATGATGATGATTTTTTTAAGGATCTAGATTAGTTTCCTTTTCTTATGGCCCCATCATGGCTTTTTATGTATTAACTTATTTGTACTGGGAACTTATTACCCTTCGGGGTTTATTTATGCTATTTCCTTTTTCATAACCTTCCCTTTAAGTTTTTTTAGCACTTTCTAAGTGTTACTTTTAAGGAGGATGATTAATAACTCGAACTACTCAGTTCTAAGAGTCATGCACCGAGCATTCTTATAATGGAAAAAGTCTTGAAGTTTTCTTCTTTTAGTGATCAATGCATGAACTTTGCTAAAATCAAACAAAGTACTATCACAACTTGGACGTCCAAAGATTGAAATAATCCCAATTCAGTAATATATAGTCTGGTTTTCCAAAACCTTACATAACATGGGTTCAACCCTTAACAATCACGAACTAAAATTCAAATCCTACTGAAACCGAGATATAAAATCCTATGCAAGCAAAGCTTCAAGGTGCTTTTGAACCTTGCTACCACTATAGTAAGTACAATCTGTAGGTAGTAAACTTTCAGGTTTTGAGCGTGCCAAGTCCGAGGTATTTCTTCTCCATCCATGGTTTCCAGCTTGTAAGATCCCCTTCCCTGAATGCTCTTAACCTTGTATGGCCCTTCCCAATTTGGGGAGAGCTTTCCTTTCTTCCCTACACCAGAGGTTTCCACCTTCCTTAGGACCAAATCTCCTTGCTTGAAGAATCTCTCTTTTACCCTTAGGTTGTAATAAAAGGAGGCTCTCTTCTGACATTCCATTATCTTTGCGTGCGTCGCATCTCGTACTTCATCTATTAAATTCAGGGCTAATCTTTGCCCCTCCTCATTTTCCTCAGCATTGAAAGCTTAGATTCGGGGAGATGAGTGCGATATTTCTACAGGAACAACTACCTCTGCCCCATATGCTAACATGAAGGGGGTTGCCCCGGTAGTGACTCTACAAGTAGTCCTGTAAGCCCAAAGTATTGAAAGTACCTCATCGACCCAATTATTCCTGGATTTCTCAATCCTCTTCTTCAACCCATCTAAAATTATACGATTTGCCACTTCCTCTTGCCCATTGTCTTGTGTATGAGCTACTGAGGTGAACCGTAACTCGATCTCATTTTCCTCGCAGTACTTTCTGAACTCTTTGTTGTTGAATTGTGTTCCATTATCGGTGACCAGGATGCGCGGGATTCCATATCTTCACATGATGTTTTCCCACAGGAATTGTGCAACCTACTTAGTTGTGATCTTGGCTAAAGATTTAGGTTCAATCAACTTAGTAAAATAGTCAATAGCTACAATCAGGAACTTTCTTTGTGCCGTGGTCATGGGGAAAGGCCCAAGTATATCCATTCCCCATATAGCGAAGGGGATGGGAGAGTTAATGGAAGTCAGCATCTCGGGGGGTTGTCAAACAACCGGTGTATGTTTCTGACAACGATCACACTTTTTCACATTGTTTTTGGCATCAGTCATCATCTCTGGCCAATAAAAGCCTAAACGGGTTATCTTATGAGCCATCGCTCTGCCCCCAACTGTTGCCCACAAATACCTTCATGTACCTCTTCGAGGGCTAAGTGTGCCTCATCATGCCTAAGACATCTTATGTAAGGAACCACATAAGATCTTTTGTAGAGAATCCCATCGAGCAAGGAATATCTCAGTGCCCGAATATTCAATTTTCGTACTTCAGTCACATCATTTGGCAGCCAACTAGTTTGAATATGGGCCTTAATGGGATCTATCCATGATGTCCCCAACCCTATAGGGGCCACAAGCTTAACATCAATGCTTTGTGTTTTCAAAATGCGGAAGTACACACTTCCCAAACTTTTCTCTATCTCTGACGAAGCAAACTTAGATAATGCATTTGCCTTACTATTTTCCTCTCTTGGAATGTGCTCAACATGTCATTCATCGAATTGAGTCATCACAGGCCTTACTAGGCGAACATACTTTGCCATTGTTTCATCTCTTGCCTCGAACTCTCCCTTAACCTGGGATACAATAAGCTTGGAATCCCCACAAACTTTCAAATTCTTGACCCTCAATGTTCGTGCTAGGCCAAGGCCATCTATCAGAGCTTCATACTCAGCTTCATTATTTGTGGTCGGGAAGTCTAACTTCATGGCATATTTAATCAAGAATCCATGCGGGCTTTGTAAAACAAGCCCTGCTCCACTTGAATTTGTTTTTGATGCTCCATCAAAATAGTGAACCCAATATTCCTTCTCCTCAGCGCTCTTTTCTTTATCATCTTTTGTGTCTTTGTCTTGAGGTATAGTATTTTCCTGCCCCCAACTTCTTGGTTGGGTATGGTACATCCCACCATGAAGTCAGCCAATGCCTGGGCTTTTATTACCGTTCATGGCTTGTACTTGATGTTGAATTCTCCTAATTCTATTACCCATTTAATGAGCCTCCCACTAGTTTTGGGACTATGAATAATATTTCTCAATGGCTGATTTATCAGCACTTCAATTTTATGAGCCTGAAAGTAAGGACGCAACTTCCGTGAAGCCATTGAAAGGAATATGTCCTAAGTCCAATCATGTATTAGGATTTAGGAATAACTTTTATGTAATCTGTTTTGATTTCATTGATATTAATAAAAGACTTGTTTTGTTTTTATTACTGGCTCTATCTATTTAAGTTAAGATATACCATAGTTTAGAGTAAAGCTTTTATGGATTATGATGAGATCATAATAGTGAGTCCTAAAAGATTATAACTCTAAACTTAAATAGTTCCTGGTCATTGGATTACTAACTGGTAATTAATAATCCGTAAAGATCGGTACATACTATGCTTGATTCATTATGAAGGATGTCTGTTCTCATAGACATTTGTGTGGTGACACTATAGCTAGTATGTAGGTGCTTATTATAGAATAAGTTCACTGAACATGACTCGCACGGCTGAACAACTGATGGAGTTCACTCACGTGTCAGCAGTTGTTCACATAGTGATAGTTATACAAGTATCCTTAGACTTGAGGTCATCATAGTCATCTTGTGTACACTGAACTATGCTTTGGTTTAGTTCTTAGTCTCCAGGGACAATTTTTAGGGCTCTACTGGGTATAGGAATTTGTACACGAAGATAGTGTATGATCAATAAAGGATCTACCCCTTCCAGTGAAGGAAGCGAATGTTCAAGGCTGATCCACTTATGCTAGTTCAGGAATCTCTGGCCAGAGTAAATGAAATTAGAAAGGAGTTTGTGATTTGCATAGAACTAAGCATAGTAAATGGTAAGCAAGTGATTAAATTAGATAGGCTTGACACGAGATCCATGCCTTGTATTTAATCGGGACATTGTAGGGTAGAAGGAGTTTATTATACGGTAACTATTCACTGAATAGGTTCTTGGTATTCTAAGCAGTGAATTCATATTATCCGGATAGTCGCGATATGCTGAAAAGTATCCCTCACGATGTAGAATAAATGTGATTAATTAATTAATCATATTTAATAAATTAGAGAATTTATATAAATAATGATAAAATAGTTTTATTATTATTTATTTCTACTACCGGCTTAATATTGAACCTACAGGGTCACACCATAAAAAGAGAATGATTTAATGGTGGAGGAATTAATTAATAATGGCTAATAATTATTTATTTTTTTGGAAATTAAATCAAGAGAGAGAATTATTTCTAAAGTGTTTAGAAAAAGGATTAATAATTAAAAGGTGTTTTAATTATTAATGAGAATAATAAATGGGATAATAATAATAATATTTATGGGAAAATTTCAGCTGAAAATTTTGCCTATAAATATACTATTATAAACCCTATTTTTATTCGAACCCCAAAATTTTATAAAACCTAATTCTCTCCACCTCCTCCTCCTCCTTAACGTCGTTTTCTTGGTGGATACCGGTGGAGTGCTTCACGTTTAAGGAGCAGCTGCTAAGGATCTCCGATCGTTGATTTTGGATCGCATATTAAAGGTTAGTAATCGATCCATATGTTTTTTACCACGATTTATATGCTTTTATTTGGATTTTGTATGTGTAAAAGTGTTTTTCCATGCCTCCGCTGCAATTAAAATCCAACAATGGTATCAGAGCATAGGTTGTATGCATATAGATCTGTGGTAAAAATTTCAGAATTTTATGTGCTTGTATGAATTAATTATGATTTTTACAAGTTATATCATGGATTAATTATGTCTGATGAGAAATCGTTTCTCAGAATAATTTTGAATATTGATCTGGGTTTTGAAAGTGTTGTAGATCGTCTGGGTATTTTTTTCATAATTTTATGATGTATAGATTTTTTATTATGAATTTTTGAAGATCTTGCAATTAATTTCGTAATTAAATATATGTATATATAGTATATATATATTTGTTTGTATTGCTGCTGTAAAAGGTTTACAGTAAAGTATATTCATATATACATCTGCTGTGGTCTGCTATTGTCTGACTGATTGCACGTAGAAAGAAAAGATAAGCGCGGCGATCGAGAAAGACATGCAACGGCGGCTGCTGCAAGAGAAGAAAAATAGGGGTGTCACGCACTCCGGGAATGCGTTACACCCTGTGGCGCATTCACAGAATGCGTTACAGGGCTTGTAACGCGTTCCTGTAATGCGTTACAGCCCGCTTGTTATATTTAAATTTGATTTCTGGGAGTTTCGTAACTCCGTTTTGGGCGTGCAATATATCGTTGGATTCGTTTTTCCGAGACGGATCTAATGTAGTGATCAAATTTTAGTTTCTATAAAAGTTTTGAACTGTTTATATTTCCGAAAGTGTTTTAAAGCTGTTTTTTTAACTGTTTTAACTGCTTTTAAATGCTTCATGTGATACATAGAGATATATAATGCTTAGACTAATATGCTTGATGATGTAACATGTCTACCTTGATGTTTATTCATGTTTATATATGTGATATATGCTTAGTTTATCATGCAATGATAGATTTAGGTGAACTTAAATGAACATAAGGCGTTTGTTAGATAACCTAGTATAGTGAAATTGTTTCATAACCTTAATAATAATATTATGAATACAATCATGAGAATTTTGTGTTTATGAAACACGTAATTGAATATGAATTTTCGATATGAGAGAAAGGATGATTCTGTCAACAACAGATTTCTATCTGTAAGAAAGGATTATTAAGTGACGCCTCTTGACAATGCTCCACCCGATCTGGGAATCATCTGATTATTGATTTGAAATATTTAATTTAAAAGGAAGAATCTCTTTATAATATGATTATGATTGTAACGTAATATAATCCCTCTAAAATTAAATAATATCAAGTAGTAACTGGCCAATGACACAACGGGCTTGTGTCGGTAATAGCCTTCCAACATGATAGAAAGTAGTTCTTATTTTTAAATCATTGTCGTTTCGTGCCACAGCCGAGGGCTTTGATTTCGAAATAAGAAATACTTGTCTATTACATAGAGATGTGTACATTGAATAAGAATCTAAAGGTCGTTACGTGCCACAGCCGTGGGCCTTTGGGGACTGATTCAATTGTACGGAATATTGGGTTAGACTTGACTTAGAATATTGAGTTTGTCGTGCCACAGCCGTGACTCAATTATTCAAGAGGCTAAAGTTTGATTAGGGAATAATATTAGATGTAATTGATAAGAGTTGTCTGTCTATTGAACATTACATGGTGTTTCGTGCCACAGCCGGGGTTGTGTAATGGAATGTAGGATCCCTATTCCCATTAGCATTATGAATGCTTAATTTTTCACGTAGGGGGTTGAATAAATTAGGTAAACTAGTGGGAGCCACTTATGAATAAAGACCCGATTCATATAGTGTTTTAAAATGAAATCGAATATTTGCTTAGTGTTGTTATGTGTTTATCATTTACAGATTTACAATATATATTATGTCTTCTGCACTATCACTAAGGAGCATACTGGATGCTCACAAATTGACTGGTCCTAATTATGCTGACTGGCTTCGAAACTTGAGAATTGTTCTCAGGATTGAGAAGCTGGAATACGTGATTGACTCACCTAAGCCTACTGAACCTGCTATTGATGCACATAATGATGAACATGTTGTGTATCGTAAGTGGGTAGATGATGCAAATGTTGCTCAATGCATCATGCTAGCTTCCATAAACATTGAGCTACAGAAGCAACATGAGCATATGGATGCTCACACTATCCTCATGCATCTACAAGAGTTGTATGATGTGGCAGGGAGGACAGCTCGATATGAGATATCAAAGGAACTGTTCGGTTGTAGGATGTCTGAGGGATCATCTGTGAATGACCATGTAATTAAGATGATCAATTTGATTGAACGTCTTGGACAACTTGGTTTTGCCATGGATGGGGAGCTGAGCTAAGACTTGGTCTTGCAATCGCTTCTGAGTTCATTCTCGCAGTTTGTTATGAACTTTCACATGAATAAGTTGGATGTCAGCCTGCCTGAACTCCACAACATGTTGAAGACTGCGGAATTGAATTTCCCCCCTAAGAAGAGTTCTGTTCTTCTAATTGGTGAAGGTTCCAATCCTAAGAAAAGGAAGAGGAACCCTTCCAAGAAGAAGAAAGTAGGTGAGAAAATGCCGGTACCACCAAAAGCTGAAGACCCCAAGAGCAAAGTTGTTTGCTTTCACTGTAACAAGGTGGGGCACAGGAAGAGGAACTGCAAGGTTTACCTTGCAGAATTGAAGAAGAAGAAGGGTAGTGAGACTACCGCTTCTGATTCAGGTATGTTCATGATAGAAGTGAATATGTCATTAAATCAAATTTCTACTTGGGTATTAGATACCTCCTGTGGTTCTCAAATCTGCAATTTATTGCAGGGACTAAGGAGAAGTAGGACTCTTGAAGAAGAGGAGGTGATTCTACTGATGGGAAATGGAGCAAGAGTTGCTGCTGTAGATGTAGAATCATTTCATTTACATATGCCTACGGGCAAGACTATTGTTTTAAATAATTGTTATTTTATTCCCTCATTTGTGAGGAATATTATTCCCATGTTAGACTTGGCTGGATTTTCATTTATTATTGAGAATAATGAATGTTCTATTCTTAGAGATAATATTCTTTATGGACGTGGTACTTTAAATAATGGTCTGTATAAATGTGACATAATTTACTTCAGATTGAACAAACTAATAAAAGAAAAGGGATGATGAAAATCTCACTTTATAGTGGCACTGCAGTCTCCATTTAGTAGACATGGAGAGAGGACTGCAAATTTGCTAGGATTGGTACACACAGATGTATGTGGACCAATGTCTACGCAAGCCATAGGCGGATTTTCATACTTCATTACTTTCATAGATGATAGATCTGGATTCGGATATGTGTTTGATGAAACACAAGTCTGAGGCCTTTGAAAAGTTCAAAGAATATAAGTATGAAGTGGAGAAACAACCAAACATAGAATTATAACTCTTCGATCAGATCGAGGTGGTGAATACTTTAAAGGAGTGTTTCTAGATTATCTCAAAGTAAATGGTATAGTCTCCCAGAGGACTCCTCCAGATTGGTATCTGAAAGGAGAAATCGAACTTTGTTAGACATAGTTCGGTCCATGATGAGCTATGAGAATCTTCCAGTATTCCTATGGGGTTATGCATTGGAAACCTCAGCATACTTACTGAATAAGGTGCCTTCCAAATCTGTTCCTCAAACTCCGTATGAGATATAGAAAGAAAGGAAACCGAGTCTTAAACACGTTAAAATTTGGGGATGTCCAGCTTATGTCAAGTAAGTTGACCTAGATAAGCTGGAATATCGATCCGTAAAATGTAGTTTTGTGGGATATCCTAAAGAGACTTTAGGGTATTACTTTTACACCGATTATCGGGTGTTTGTCTCCAGACATGCTACCTTCTTGGAAAAGGAGTTTATCCTTGAAGGAAACAGTGGGAGCAAAATTGAACTTGATGAAGTTCAAGAAGCACAAACTACTATGGATCAAGTGGAAACACCTGTTCTGACTGAACAACCTTCTGTGGAACAACCCATTCGTAGGTCAGGGAGAGTGTCTCGCCAACCTGAGAGGTAATATGGCCTTGTCATTAAGAATGACAATGAGTTGTCGATCATTGATGATGACGACCCTGTGACCTATAATGAGGCTATGAGTAGTGTTGACTCAGAGAAATGGCATAGTGCCATGAAATCCGAAATGGAATCTATGTATACGGGATACAAAAGAATGATTAGAGCAGATGGCCAGGTAGAGACCTTTAAGGCCAGGCTTTTGGGAAAAGGATTCAAACAAAGGCAATGGATTGACTTTGATGAAACCTTTTACCTGTAGCCCTGTTAAAATCAGTTCGGATTTTGCTTACGATTGCTGCTTACTACGACTATGAGATCTGGAAAATAGCCAGATGGTTTTCTTTCCAAGAGAAATGAAAACCTAGTGTGTAAGCTGTTGCGAACCATATATGGTTTAAAGCAAGCTTCTCGTAGATGGAACATCAGTTTTGATGAGACAATCAAAGAGTTTGGTTTTATCAAAAATGTAGATGAACCATGTGTCTACAAAAGGGTTAGTGAGAGTGCGGTAACATTTCTTGTATTGTATTGAAAGAGAGTTGACACACATAACAACATAGCAGACCCACTCACAAAGCTACTTTCTGAAAGTCACTTTAATCGTCATAAAGATTAGATGGGTATTAGATACCAGAGTGATTGGCTTTAGTACAAGTGGGAGATTGAAAGGAATATGTCCTAAGTCCAATCATGTATTAGGATTTAGGAATAACTTTTATGTAATCTGTTTTGATTTCATTGATATTAATAAAAGACTTGTTTTGTTTTTATTACAGGCTCTATCTATTTAAGTGTTTAAATAAGATATACCATAGTTTAGAGTAAAGCTTTTATGGATTATGATGAGATCATAATAGTGAGACCTAAAAGATGATAACTCTAAACTTAAATAGTTCCTGGTCATAGGATTATTAACTGGTAATTAATAATCCGTAAAGATCGGTACATACTATGCTTGCTTCATTATGAAGGATGTCTGTTCTCATAGACATTTGTGTGGTGACACTATAGCTAGTATGTAGGTGCTTATTATAGAATAAGTTCACTGAACATGACTCGCACAGCTGAACAACTGATGGAGTTCACTCACGTGTCAGCAGTTGTTCATATAGTGATAGTTGTACAAGTATCCTTAGATTTGAGGTCATCATAGTCATCTTGTGTACACTGAACTATGCTTTGGTTTAGTTCTTAGTCTCTAGGGACAATTATTAGGGCTCTACTGGGTATAGGAATTTTTACACGAAGATAGTGTATGATCAATAAAGGATCTACCCCTTCCAGTGAAGGAAGCGAATGTTCAAGGCTGATCCACTTATGCTAGTTCAGGAATCTCTGGCCAGAGTAAATGAAATTAGAAAGGAGTTTGTGATTTGCATAGAACTAAGCATAGTAAATGGTAAGCGAGTGATTAAATTAGATAGGCTTGACACGAGATCCATGCCTTGTATTTAATCGGGACATTGTAGGGTAGAAGGAGTTTATTGTACGGTAACTATTCACTGAATAGGTTCTTGGTATTCTAAGCAGTGAATTCATATTATCCGGATAGTCGCGATATGCTGAGAAGTATCCCTCACGATGTAGAATAAATATGATTAATTAATTAATCATATTTAATAAATTAGAGAATTTATATAAATAATGATAAAATAGTTTTATTATTATTTATTTCTACTACCGGCTTAATATTGAACCTACAGGGTCACACCATAAAAAGAGAATGATTTAATGGTGGAGAAATTAATTAATAATGGCTAATAATTATTTATTTGTGAAATAAATAATTAATTGGAAAATTTAATAATTGATTAAATGAGATTTAATTGATTATAAATTAATTAAGAAAAGTTCTTAATATTATTAATTAAGGATTTATTTTTTTGGAAATTAAATCAAGAGAGAGAATTATTTCTAAAGTGTTTAGAAAAAGGATTAATAATTAAAAGGTGTTTTAATTATTAATGAGAATAATAAATGGGATAATAATAATAATATTTATGGGAAAATTTCAGCTGAAAAATTTGCCTATAAATATACTATTATAAACCCTATTTTTATTCGAACCCCAAAATTTTATAAAACCTAATTCTCTCCATCTCCTCCTCCTCCTTAACGTCGTTTTCTTGGTGGATACCGGTGGAGTGCTTCACGTTTGAGGTGCAGCTGCTAAGGATCTCTGATCGTTGCTTTTGGATCGCATATTAAAGGTTAGTAATCGATCCATATGTTTTTTACCACGATTTATATGCTTTTATTTGGATTTTGTATGTGTAAAAGTGTTTTTCCATGCCTCCGCTGCGATTAAAATCCAACAGCCATCACCAAGGCTAAAGAAAACTTCTCAATGGTTGAATAATTCAACTCAGCTCCATGCAGAATTTTAATAACATAGTAACGGGTTTCTGGACTTTAAGCTCCTCCTTAACCAATACAGCGCTCAAGGCATTTTATGAAACAGCCAAGTATAAATACAAGGTTTCATTTAGAGCTGGCTTGGCCAACAACGGGGCCTGCACCATATATTTCTTTAATCCTTTCCTCAGTCCATACAAAATCTTTGACCTTATTTATGGATTTAAAGAAGGGCAAGCACTTGTCTCCGGATTTGGAGATGAAACGTCCTAGAGTTGCAACCCTTCTAGTGAGTTTATGAACGTCCTTTATAGAACTTGGTGGTTCCATATCTAGGATAGCCTTTATTTTATCAGTATTGACCTCGATTCCCCTCTTGGAGACCATCAGACCTAAAAACTTTGCGGATCCCACTCCGAAAGCACACTTTGCATGATTTAGCATCATTTTGTGATATCTCAACACCTCAAAAGCTTCCCTCAAATGGGTTATATGATCAGCCCTTAACAAACTTTTGACTAACATGTCATCAACATAAATTTCCATAGTTTTTCCAATAAGGTCCTTGAAAATCTTATTTACCAACCTTTGATAGGTAGCTCATGCATTCTTGAGACCAAATACTGTAACAAGATAACAAAATACACCAAAGTCAGTGATGAATGATAGCTTAGTGATGTCATCCTTATGTATCTTGATCTGGTTCTATTCATTAAATCCATCCATGAAGCTCAGCATCTCATGACCAGCGGTATCATCTATCAATGTATCTATCCTCGGCAACGGGAAACAATCCTTTGGGCATGCATCATTTAGATCAGTGAAGTCCACACACATTCTCCACTTTCCATTATAGTATAGTATAATATAGATATTACTATTAATCATAAAATCTGTCCCATACACTTGTGTTCATAATCACAATACACGATTTAATTTTTTTAAGCGATTTAATCCAATTTTATCTATGTGTTATGTATAGAGTTCAATAGGAGATGAGATAAGATAGTTTAACTATCGGAACCAGGAATCTAACATGGGGGATCAAATTGATAAAAATAGAAAACATACCAGTCTATATGAGATGCGCGCACCTTTTTTGATTAAATAAAAAGAATCATTGATCGTCAATAGAAATGGTCTCCGCAATTTCCTTTTCAATATATAGTAACAAATAATTTCTAAGAAACTCATCTTGCATTCGATTTCGAATGCATGTTTTCATAATTTTCATAGCTGGAAAAACTCGTTCAGATGTTGTAGTAGATGCAGGAAGAGTCAAGACATGCCTTAATAGTCTTATAACTAATAGATACATGTCAGCTTTCCCGTGGTTACCAATCCATGACATAAATCACCAAGAGTAGACAGATTCTTCAAATATGGATCAACAGGAACATCTAAGCCATATGTTATAGTTCACACTTTAAATGGATTTTTTCATCTACCAAAAAATCTTCTGGATAAAAATTTTCAGCTATCTTGCAAATGTTCTCTATATTGAAAGACTTGTAACCATCCCTAGAATTTAAAATAAGAAGCTCTATCGCTTGTTCACCGAATCTATTGTTTAACTCCTGCAATTATTGGCCTATGACAGTTTTAAAGATTTCTACTTTGTAATGATGTTCAGGTGTCACCATTTGCTTTTGTTTTCCTTTTCGACGAAGAGATTTAAGCACATCAAAGTAGAGATTGTTGTGCAAGACATGCCTGTACAATAACACACTAAGTCATATTGACAACCCTAAGATTAAGTTGTACGATAATCTAAATTTGTATTTCTTGAGTGTGTAAAATGGTTAGAAGATTAGACTGGGGGATTTTTCTGTGAAAAGATTCAAGCTAAGAAATAAACTCTAGAAGAAGATCAAGACATGATCATGCCTCAGAGAAAAGTGTAGAAGCTTGGAGTTGAATAAAGTTGTTCTATGAAAAATGTTCTAAGTTAAGATATCGACAAGTCACATATCAAGTTATTTTGAGAAGTCATTCAAGAAGTCCATAATGACTTATCGAGAAGTCCAAAATGACTTATAGAGAAGTCTCAAAGATATTGACAAGTCAAATGAAGATGTAGAGAACTGGAGATATCGATAAGTCATTTCTGCATGTAGAGAACTCAGAGATATCGACAAGTCAAATGAAGATGTGAAGTAATTGGAGATATCGACAAGTCAATTTCTCATATAGAGATCTCAGAGATATCGACAAGGCATTTTTACATGAAGAGATCTCAGACATATCGACAAGTCATTTCACATGCAAGGATCTAGAGACCTCGATAAGTCAAGTACACCTATAGAGAACTCAGAGATCTCAATAAGTCATTATACTTATCGAGATCTCACTTCTCTATAGAACAAACTGGAGATCTCGACATACTTCTCAAATACAGAATAAAGACAAGTTCAAGATTTAATATTATCAGTCAACAAACGATCCATTCACTAGATTGAAAAGTCTACAAAGTCGCTGGAAGAATACAAGATCAAGGGTCAAGATTAACTGGACAAAGGGTGGTCACATACCGGCAAGATTCTGCACAAATTTGCTAAGCTAGAAATGGAAATAGAAGAAGGTTACTTTAAAAAGTAGTTTTGTACATTTTAGTGCAAGTCTTATAAACCCGTGCTGCTAGTCTATAAAGTATGCACGGGTCCTTAGTTCACAAGTAACAAACAGATCTAGATTTTCTTGTATTATCTCAAGATATATGTTGAGTTCTTATTTTCATAAGAAAATAGAAGTTGTAGCAAGACCAACTTAATTAATACAAACTAAGTTTTAACAATATTGTGCTTGTTGATTAATTCTGTAAACATAATATCTCTGCAATATCTTAACTACTTTGTTCACCTAAATCCAATTAAGTTTAAAAAGGCTAAAAATCCAAGAAACACATTCACCCCCCTCTGTGTTGCATTGAATATCTAACAAGTGGTATCAGAGTAAAATTTGAAAGTAAATAGATAAAGATCTTGGAAGAATGAGTGCACAAAAGATAAGCAGTATCAAGATACCAGCCTTTGATAAAATCAACTATACACTTTGGAAGAAAAAGATGACGTTGTTCATAAGGATGGACAACCCTATGTACATCCGGATTCTCAAGAATGGCCCTTTTATTCCCATGGAAAGGGTTGATGAATCTACTGATGGAGATATGGTCATTCCAGCTCAATATGCCCCTAAAGACCCCTCAAAATACACATAGTCTGAATTGGAAAAGGTTTCTCTGGATAGTGGCCTGCAACTAATACTGATAGAGTCACTTGAAAATATTATGTACAATAATATTGTCAACTGTGACACAACCAAATAGATTTGGGAAAAGATTGAAATTCTGTGTGAGGGTACAAAGGAAGTAAGATCTAATAAAAGGAGAATATTGGTGTCTCAGTACGAGGGTTTCATGGCCAAACCTAAAGAAGAAATTACTGAATTTTTTGAGAGATTCAACAAATTGATAAATGACTTGTAACTTCATGATAAATATAATGAAGCTGAGGTTAACCTAAACTTTTTGCTAGCCCTTCTTGACCACCTTGAACAAAAAATATCAGCTATTAGAGAAGGAAGAGACTTGAGCAGAATGATACTGGAAGTATTGTATGGGATCTTGAAAATATATGAGCTTGAAATATTATAACGAATGTCATTAAAAGAAAACCAAGGACAAGTGGTTGATGGATCCAGTGCCTTAATGGTCAACGACAGTTAAGCAAGTGAAGATGAACAAAATGCTCAAGTTCCGGTCATTCATGTTGTTGAGATAAAGAACAAGGGACCTCAGAAACAAGTTATTTTGGAGCTAGAGGAAGATGAATACTACACCCTTGATGAGTTAGATGAAATGGAACAATCAATGGGTTACCTGAGTAGAAAATTCTCTAACATCAGGGTTAAAAAGCCATGATTTTTCAAGAACAAGGGACAGTCCTCAAATAGCAACAACTGGAAACCAAAAACTCAGTTTAACTCAGCTAGTAAAGGTGGCTACTAAACTAGATCTATTGACAGATAAAAAAATAAGGTGCTTTAGCTGTGATGAGTTGGGCCACTTTGCAACTGAGTGCACGAAGCCAAAGAAAGTGAAGAAGGATAAAGCCTATTTAGAATTAGAAACAAAGTATGAAGCTCTTTTGAAGAAATAACAGGGAAAGGCTTACATAACTGAGGGCAAGAGTTGAGATGACAGTGATGAAGATGATGAGAATGAAGAATTTAGAAATTATGCACTTATTGCTCTTGAGTAAGAAGAATCATCCTCATCAAAATCAAAGGTACCAACTCTAACTACCATTAATTTAAATACAAACCAATATAAAAAAAGCTGTTAAAAATGAGTGTAGAGATGTTTCATATCCACACAAGTATGATGGCAGCTATTGAGGAAGTTAGTAGACTGTCAAAGACAAATGAGAAGTTTGAGATTGAAAAATAAGAATTGGAGCTGCAACTTGTTGAGCTTGAAACAGTCAAGAAAGAAAATGAATATTTGAAAAACAAGCTCAAGTATGCAAGTGAAATTGAAGCTGTGTTGAGGGAAAAAATGGAGAAGAATGAGGTGAAACTGAAGTCTTTCAGAAATGCATCTCAGTTGGTTGGACAATATCATAAGAAGAACAAACCATGTTCTACTATAGCTATTAGTTTGGACTATGATGTCTTGAACAACAACAAGAGACATGAAGGTGACAAAGGTAAGACAATTGCAGATGAAGATGTCCTAGTTATGCTGAGAAAAGTTGATGCACCTTTGTTCAAGGCATGTGAGTTTAATTTCAGTGAAGTTGAGTTAGTCATCAAGCAAGAACTTGCAGATGAAGACAATGAAAAGATAAATGCAAAACAACTCCAACCACTAAAATTGAGAAGAAGCCCATGGTCAATCAAGTTTCTAAGACATCAATCAAGGAAATCAAGACTGAGAATGCAGGAAAGAAAAAGAACTACAATGGGAAAATTGGAGTAAACAAGAGCAATAACTTTGTATTTGTTGCAGATGCTCCCAGGAAATAATGTTAGAAGTGTGGTTCAACCAATCACCTAACTCACCTTTGTAAAATGCTGTTAGTGAGCTAAAAGTGAGAGCATGCAAATACAATGAAGCAAAGGCTGAAGATCTCTATTCCTTCTATGACAAATTTGATTGCATTCTTGCAATATGAAAGTGATGACAAGCTGTCATAAACTGATAGTAGATCTCAAAGAAGTTAATCTTGGATCTACAACCAAAAAGGAAAATGCAAATTAATCATTAAACATTGTTCTTACTGAATCATCAAATTCTACTTCTGCAACTTCTGTTAACAAGAAGAAAGTACCCAACACTTCTTGGGTAGCTAAATACACTTAATCCTCATTGTGTGCCGGGAAAAATGAAGAGAGTCAATATGGATCATTGACAGTGGATGCTCCAGGCATATGAGAGGTGATAAAGCCCTGCTATCACAATTTGAGGAGATGGTTGGCCCATTGGTGACTTTTGGAGACCACAACAAAGGATTGACAATGTGATATGGAAAGTTAATTTCTAAGAACATTTTCGTTGAAGATGTAGCATTGGTAGGTGGTCTTGAGGTGAATCTCCTAAGTGTTAGTCAATTCATAGATAAAGGATTCAATGTTTCATTTGACAAAGAAGACTACTCAATTATCAGAAAAAAGATTGGTGAAGTTGCTTTGAAAGGAGCTAGGAAAGGAAGCTTGTTTGTTATAGATCTGTACTCATCAAATAAGGATAAAATATGTTGCTTTTATACCAAGGCATTTATTGAGAAAATAAAACTGTCGCACAAGAAGCTCTCTCACCTGAATTATAAAGCAATTAATACCTTGGTGAAAAAGGAATTAGTGAGAGACATGCCAAATCTGAAATTTGCTCAAGATGAAGTTTGTGAGGTTTGTCAAAAAGGAGAAATGAAAAGGTCTAGTCACAAAAGCAAAAATGTGAATTCCATAAGTGCATTGCATTCTTGAATTCTGTGTCATTATCACTTCTCAATTTTTTCACATAATTTTTATCTTCATCCTGCTTCTCAATCTTCTTGATGTGTTCAATTATGATGTATGAAGTTTCATCCTTTGAATGCATAAACTCTATCCATTTATACCTTGAGTAGTCATCCACCATCATCGGTGCATATTTCTTTCTAGAAGTAGATAAGACATTAACTGGTCCAAACAGGTCCATATGAATAAGTTGCAATGAACAATGTTGCAAGATGCCAAATTGCCAACAAGTTTTTGGGAAGAAGTTTTCAACACTGCATGCTACACTCAAAACAGATATTTCATCAACAAAAATCTTGGCAAGTCACTTTACTCAATTTTGTCAAAAAGGAAGCCTATTTTCAAACATCTACATGTGTTTGGAAGCAAATGCTTTATGCTAAAAGACAACTCTGAATATGGGGGAAAATTTGACTCTAAAGTTTTTGAAGCAATTTTTTTGGGATATTCATTGGAGAGAACTTCCTACAAAGTCTATGTGATTGAACAAAAGAAAAATATGGAAAGCACAGATCTGAGTTTTGATGATGACAAGTGTCTAGGCTTGGAATGACTTGATAAGAATAAAGTTGAAGCCCTTAAGTTTGAAATCTAAACCTTGATAGTGATTCTGAAGATGAAGCTGTGATTAAGACAAGCAACAGAATGAATGAAGAGTCAACTGAGCATGGGAATAATGAGGATAAAAATTCATCTCATACACCTAAATTTGATGGCACAAACTCAGGGGGAGAAAGAGGAGAAAATTCTACAAGTCATGCCAATGGTGCAGAAAATTCAAGTCAACAAATCACACCATGAAATGGAATATGAGTCACACGAGAGATGCAATTATTGGTGATCCAAATGATAGAGTGAGGACTAGAAGTGCAATTGTATATGAATGTCTACATGCATGCTTTCTTTCATAAATTGAGCCTAAGAAAACTAAGGAAGCTATATTTGATCCTGACTGGATATCTGCCATGCAAGAAGAGATAAATCAATTTTAGAGAAACAAAGTTTGGAAGTTGGTTTTTGCCCCAAAGAACAGAAGCATAATTGGAATAAAGTGGGTGTACAGGAGTAAAATGGATGAAAATGGAATTGTAACAAGGAACAAAGCAAGGTTGGTTGCAAAAGACTACTCACAAGAAGAAGGAGTTGGATGTGATAAAACTTTTGCTCCAGTTGCAAGACTTGAAGCAATAAGGATCTTTCTTGCATTTGCTGCACACTCAAATTTTATGGTGTATCAAATGGATATAAAGAGTGAATTCTTAATGGTGAGTTGGAAGAAGAGGTCTATGTGCAACAACCACCTGGTTTTGAAGATCCAAAATTTCCAGATTTTGTTTATCAACTGCTAAAGGCTCTCTATGGATTGAAGCAAGACCTAGATCTTGGTATGACACACTGTCAGAATTTTTGCCCAAACATAAATTCACTAGAGGTACAATTGACAAGACTTTATTCTACAAGCAACATGATGGTGATATGATCCTACTTCAAATCTATGTGGATGATATCATTTTTGATTCTACAAATGAAAATTTATGTCAAAGATTTTCAAGACTCATGCAGAGTGAATATGAGATGAGCATGATGGGAGAATTAAGTTACTTTCTTGGTGTCCAAGTCAGCCAAAGAAGTGATGGAATCTTCATCAGTCAAACCAAGTATGTTAACTATTTATTGAAGAAATTTGGAATGGTTGATTGTTCACCTGCATCAACACCTATGTCTACAGCTATAAAGTTGGATGAAGATAAGAAAGGAAAAGGTGTAGACATTTTAGGTTATAGATGAATGATTGGATCTTTGCCGTACTTAACTGCAAGTAGACCAGACTTTATGTTTGTAACATGTCTGTGTGCTAGATTTCAAGGAAATCCTAAGAAATCACATTTAATGGTTGTAAAGAGGATTTTCGGATACTTAAAGGGAACACCAAACTTGGGATTGTGGTATCCTAAGGGAACAAGATTTGAAGTTGTTGGATACACAGATACAAATTTTGATGGATGCAGGGTTGACAGAAAGAGTACTAATGGAAGTTGTCAATTTCTTGGTCAAATAATTATATCTTGGTACCGTAAGAAACAACAATCCGTGTCAACTTCCACAGCTGAGCCTGAATACATAGCTGCAGAAAGTTGTTGTGCTCAAGTGCCTTGGATTATAAATTAATTAATGGATTATGGCCTAGTGTTAAACAAAATTCCAATTATGTGTGACAATACTTGTGAATTTCTATTGTGCTAATCTAGTTAATCATTCTAGAACTAAGCACATTGATGTAAGGTACCATTTTATTAGTGAACATGCTGCAAATGGTACCGTTAAGCTCATTTTTGTTCCAATAGAAGGACAATTAACCGGCATTTTCACTAAACCTTTAGATGAAGCAACTTTCACTAGACTTGTTGGTGAAATAGGAATTTTGAATTCTTCATCCTAAAGGCAAGAACTCAGCTAATATGTTCAACAGTTTAATTTCTGATAAACCAAAATTAATTTGATTTAATTGGAAATTAACTGGAATATGATTTAAAAATATTTCAGAATTCTCTATATATTCATTATTCAAAATTTAACTTGAACTTTTTTTAAAAAATTCTAAGAGAAACTGTCTAACCGGTTACATTTTTAATATGTGAAACTAATATAAGACAGACCTAAACTGAACAAAAGCATCTAGATAATAGAGTTCTCGATAAGTCTAAATGACTTCTCGACAAGTCATTTTGAAACTTCTCGATAGAGTTCTCGATAAGTTTTTTTCCTGACTTCTTGACAAGCCTCAATATGACTTCTCGTTAAGTCTTGTAGAGATCTCGACATATGTTTATACAAAGAGTTCTCTACAACTATACATTTTAGACTTCTCGATAACTTAAAACTGAAATAATTTAATCTAATAAATTATTTTAGTAAAATACTTTAGATATATAATTATTCTAATTTTATTTTGATTTATTTAAAAAAATTGGAAAAATTCAGTCCATTCAGGATAAACTGGGTACTTAATTGACATCTCGATAAGTCAATATGTAGTTCTCAACAAGATTCAAGACAATATCATCTCGATATGTATCTATTCATTCACGTGGCTTCTCGATAAACTATTCCCAAATGTTAATTTCTACTTCTCGACAAGTCACTTACCTTTATCTATAAATACCCAGACATCTCGACATAACCCCCTTTACGCTTTCGAGATCTCAATTGACCTAGTTTTTGCAAACCTTGACCGTTTTCTCTCATTTCAAACTCTTTCTTTTTCAATTTTTTACCCACTCAAATTCAAACACTTACAATGGCTTCAAACACTGTTAGAGCTGTTACCCCTAAGGACGGTACCAACTACTTAGCTTTCACTGATGCTAACCAAGCTCCTGACAGTTTCAAGAGCTTTGTTAAGTTTCTGTCTGAGACTTAGTTTTGCAGGTGCTTTGACTGCTAATACTATCATGTACATGGATTTCTCAATGATTTCTGGAATTCAATTGTGGTTAGGACTATTGTGCATGAGTCTCAAGATGTGTCTTTGGTGGTAAACTGCTCAATCCAAGGCCAACAAATGGAATTTGATGAGAATGATGTCAACAAGGCCCTGGGAATCCCTACTGATAGCCTGGTGGAGGCACCAACTCAATAATAGTTAACTGAATTTATGGATTTTATAAATTACAGTGAGAAGATCAACCTTGCCAACTTGAACAAGAAGCATCAAATGAGGGAATGGTCATTCTTGTTTGATTCAATAGTGAGAGCCTTCACCTGCAAGAAGACTGGGTATGACAATATATCCAGTATGGTCCAAAAACTAGTGTTCTCCATGGCTCACAACAGGAACATTAATGCGGGGCTACTGATCCTGAAAGAACTTAGCACAAGGCTCACAATGCCTTTGACCACTAGAGATAAGGAAATTTTCTTTCCTAGGTTTATTATGTCTACTTTAAATTATAAAGTTACAGACATAAATTTACTTAATGGTATTGATAGGACTAAAATAGGCAATTATAAACAAGTGTCCAAAATATTATTTGATTCACTAATTATAAAGAATAAGGTTCCAGTAGGTCTGAGAATCACTAACTTTATATTAGAAAGGTTCAAGACCTACCCATACCCTATTCCTGACATGAGGTCTAGTGCCATATCTAATACAGTTATGGATCCTATACCTGTGGAAGTACAAACACAGGAAAACTAACAGGGGCCTTCCATAACTGAGACCCTTACTTCATTACCACTAAAAGCTAGGAAACCAACCACTTCATCCTCTCAACAGGATGGAGTGAGTAAAAAGAAGAGAAAGCAGACACCCTTAAATATTATAAATGAGATTGGTGAGGATCAAACACAACTAGAGTCTACCCTGGTCAAGAAACTAAAGATGATAAGAAAAATTGAGCTGTCCACTCAAGAAGCCACCTCTGCGTCTTCCCAAAAAGATGTAGTTGTAAAAGAGGGAATGAAACAGACTCTAGAGGCATCCTCTCCACAGGGTGTCTCTATTGAACAAAGCACTCTCTCTAGTGCAATCTGTAAAGAGTCTGCACCCCAACTTGAGCACTCTCAAGTTGGTGAAAGAAGAAATAAGGTTGGCAGACACACTGAGAGCACATCACTTGAAGCTCCCTCATCCATTCAAGGGAAGCTGCCAATACTCAATGCTAACATCACAAATCTCATATCTCAAATTTCTTCTTCATATAATGAAACACTTGAATCCATTTCTCAAGTGTTTCCAAAACCAAGTGACACAGTTCAAGAAACTGTGATCACCACCCAGGAACCACATTTAGATTGTGAGAGGCTACTAGCCGGGGTGACCTTGATGACACCATCAAAACTATAGGGGTTTCATAAGTTTTAACTGAATACCCTGTGGATGTTACTCAAGCACCTTCATATGCCAAAACATCTTTACGGATTGACATATTTGAAGGTAGTACTCCTGAGGGGGAACTATTTAAATCCTCTCCAATTCAATTGGAGGTTCCTCAAGTAGGGACAACTCCCCTCAAAACCCTAGCTGAAATTGTTTTGTCAATTGAAGCTTGGAGTAAAATTGCCAATGATCCAGCTATTGGGGAGGCAAGTATAGCACATTTCAGTGCGAGTTTTTGCAAGAAGAATAAGGGTTTGAGGCCATGACACATGACAGTAATCTGGTCAAATCACCTCCAATTTAAATGGAGGTTCCCATAATCGGTGAATGACACACTATCATGACCACAGTTCCTACTTTGAGTTCAACTGTGACTCCTATCACATGGTTACCTACCACCTTTGTCCCCTCCACCTAAAACCAAACAGACATACCATCAACCTCACACACTACACCACAACCTTCTCACCTCATCTCTCAATGGGTGCAAGATGCTCAAGCCCAACCAACAACTGTAGATGATCTTTTGGTTGAGCAGCTTGCACCCCTAGCCAATATTACCCAATAAGTCTTTATAATAGATATGTCAAACCAAGAATATGAAGCCATACTACTCTCATACAAGGAGGATGTTGAAGAGCATCAGGAGAAAATTGCAGATGAAGAAGATGATAATGTGTATGGATGGCTCTTAAAGGATTTTACAACCACTATAGAAGAGGCCTTAGCTAAGTTTAGGGAAGAATATGTCACAATCTTGGGAAGCAATGCTAAGCTCCTCACTCCCCAAGAGGTATATAATGCTGTGGAGGTGTACAAAGCACAATTGAAGGCCTTTAATCACATTGGAAGAGCTATGGAAAACACTTCGGTCAAGCATCAAACTGAAGTCAAGAAATTATGAATGATAGGATTGATGAGCTGATGTTTATATTTCAAAGCATTAAGACCATGTTTAACAAGTTTTGAGACAGACTTCAAGCCCTCTCTCTCACTCCTATAGAAAAAAATATGGCTAAGCTAAGGGAATCATTCAGAGCTCTGCATGAAGTGATCCAGAATCAATTTACTCAAAATAATGACACAAAGGTCAAGGTCGATAAACTTTACAAAGCTAGGTTTAAACCTTCAGCCTTGGTCATAGAGGAGGTCAAGAATGCTGTGCAGAATTCTGTTAGTTCTTTGACAACATCAAGCTCACTAACCCTTGTCTACATCAACAAACCTACAAATCCAAAACCTGCAAGGTCAAATCACCTCTCTACGGTTTTCCAATGCCTCATTGACAACTCAAGTTTCCCAACTGATAGCTTTGGCGCAGAGTCAATAGCATGATCTCAAGTCCCTAGCAGACTCCCATAAATACCTCCAAATGCAAAATTTTGTATCTCTGGGAGCTATTATGGGTGCTTTGAATATTCCTCTTCATGCATTTCCAGAAGCAGTTAGACCTGAAATTCCTACTCCTCTCATCTTGCCTACTACCAAGACTACGGGGAGATAGAAGCCAGACTGCTAAAAATATCATCCAGCCAAGCCACAGTTCAAACAAGTCAAGTTGACGTTGGGGCTGTGTAATAACCCCAAATTTTT
Organism: Apium graveolens; assembly: GCF_009905375.1. Lineage (NCBI taxonomy): Eukaryota > Viridiplantae > Streptophyta > Magnoliopsida > Apiales > Apiaceae > Apium > Apium graveolens. The sequence continues at coordinate 160,448,286 of NC_133650.1, forward strand.
TGGAGTTTTTATAATCCTTATGAATAGTAAATTTTTGCTGATTGTGCTGATTAAGGAAAGCTTTCATGCCACACTATATAGGAGTTCTTTTATGGATATTCGGAGATCATATTAGTACTCCATAATGTATATGAGTGTATGTATAGATCGTCAGAATTCAAATTCAAACACTTTAATTTTTCCCAAAAATCCACAAGATACCGAAAGAATTAAGTATAAGGTAAACATGATTAAAAGGATTTCAATTCAAGGATTATAAGAGAGGATCAATAAAGGAATATAAAATATTAAGAAAGGGTTAGGAAAGCCCAAGTATTAAGATCCCGGATATGATCCCTCAAACGAACAATGAGAATGAGTGTTAAGCGAACCATAAAATAAATAAGCGACAAAGTGTCAAGCTTATGCAAATAACAAAGAGATTAGAGGATTAGAGCAAGATGATGTCATCAAGCCATAAGAATGTGACAAATGGCCAAGTAGTGACATAAGCTTGATGAGGTAAGCATGATTAGCAAGATATTTAGCTTGGTTGAATTGTGGCCAAGTATTTTGACCATGATTAAAGCGAAGGTCAGAAATAACCAAGCCTTAAACACCACATATTCATCAAAACACAAATCAAAAGCATTTATTCCCCATTTTCCATCGAGAAACTCTCGACCTTACTTCCAAAACAAAGGAAGAAAATTTCAAACTCAAGCTCCACTTCTTGATCAATTACAAGGTATATATAAGCTTCCTTATGGTTAGTTATAGACTTCCTATAAGTTTGAGCCTTAGATTCCTTACCAATCTTTTTCAATAAATCATCAAAAGTGATGTTGAATAGTATTTCTCAAGAACTAATTTTCTTGATCTTGTTTTCTTGGATGGTTTAAGCTATAGTAAGACTACACAAGGATCATACCAAGCTTAATAGCCACTCTTTCACTCCAAGGAAGGTATAATACTTAAAACCCTAGCTTTTACTTACAGTTTTAATGAGTTTTATGGATGCATTGTTGATGAGAAAGCATGATCCATGTTTATTAGTTAGTTTTGTTTGATTTTTTATGGTTATTGTTAATGGATCTATGGTAATGGTTGAATGAGTTGATAATCTTGGAAGTATGGACTGAGTTAGTATTGATTAAGTGAAATATTGGTGTGTTGGTGTTTGTTGATGATTTGGTGAGGATTTAGTGTAGTAAAATTTTCGGAAATCGCGTAAACATAGCCGTTGTAATGCCCGTTTACATGAAGAGCATTTGTGCTTGACTTTAGGAAAAGAACACTCACTGACCAAACTATACCTTTACAATTTTTAGCTAGATCATGTCATAAGCATAGTTTTGGTATATGGTTCGCTTAGATCTGATTTACGATTTAGGAGAAATGACCGTTTTAAGTAACAACGTTTCATGAACGAACCCTTACCCCTCTCATAGCTTTGAGACCTTGTTCAAGGCCCTTAAAAGACTAATTAGAATACGAAACATTTATGTGAGGTTGATTATACTGTTGGTAAATTACTCACAAAAGAGTCGCCTTAAAATGTTTAGCGGTTAATTTTATAAAAATGGTGGAGCCGAGGGTACGCGAGCGACTAATGTAAATCGTTAAGCGTAAAAGCAAAAATTAGGGTCTAAATGGATAAAGTCTAGTTTCTTAAGAGACCGGTGATTAATTCAGGATGATATGTTGTTTATAGGTCACCAGACCTATTTCCACCCCAGATCGCTTAGGAAAATTTTCTACCCGTATAACTGTTGTTGTGATGTTATATATATATACGCATTATCTTGAGATAAGTGCATGATTGATATTAGCAAATTTTGCGATATATTGAAGCATGTTGATATGATATATATATATGCACGCCTGTTTCAGAATCTTGATATCTTCTTATCGATTCAATTGCTTATAAACTGCATAATAGATATGCTAGAGATAGGTATTAGTTGCGTATACCCTTATTATAGGGGATCCAAAGTTAAATATTTTCCTAAAACCGGGAGGCGAGGTTCCTAAGTATATTTTATATATTTTTCTATAACTATTAATCGAATAAAATATATACAATAGATTTGAATAATAATCAAAAATTATTTTTGATTAGTCAAATAAAGATCTTATTTCGTATAAGTATATCTTTTATTATTTATTATTCGTTTTAAGTGTTAGATTCAAAACTTTTACTTAATTTATTTTTATAAAAACTATTCTTTATGGGAATATTATTTAAAAAATAATATTAAGATATTTTTTAATATATCAGAACATATTTATTTTTTTTAATTCATCGCTGTTAGATATATTTGATAATGTCATGGCTAATATGATTTATGTTTAGTTTTCAGATCTTACTTAAACAGGATAAATCAGTACTTATTGGAAGTCAGGACTTAAGGATATCAGTACTTATAATTATCAGGAGATAATCATCAGAAGATGGATATCAGAACTTAAGTATTGAAGGACGTTCAGATAAGGACAACAGCTGATTAAAGGAAAGAAGACCGAGACAAACATAAGAAGATATATGCATGAAGAAGGAATTCTATGAAGAATAGAATACTTGGAAGAAAAGATATCTGATTGATATATTTTAGGAAGCAGAATTATATTCCATATCAATTAGCGATTATCTTGTAACTGTGTAGTATATAAACACAGACATAGGGTTTACACTATAAGTGTTGATATTCGAGAAGATTATTTATTGTAACCCTAGCAGCTCTCGTGATATTTGTTCATCACTGAGAGGTAACAGTTCCATACTGTAACAGAGTTTATTGTTTCAATAAAGTTTGTTTTCTGTTACTTGAGTTATTAAAGTTAGATTTGATTGTACATTACACTGTATTCACCCCCTCTACAGTGTGTGTGTGACCTAACAAGTGGTATCAGAGCTTATCTGTTAACGGACAAACAATTTAAGATCCAAACACAATCATGTCTAACACAGAAACTCCAACTAAGCCAACTAAAACTGAAGAACCTCCAAAATCACAAATTCAAAGTCGGTATGAAACCATCAGAGTTCCCATATTGAGACCATCTGAATATGCCATATGGAAGGTGAGGATAACCATGTTTCTGGAAGCTACAGATCCAGAATATCTTGATAAAATCAAGGAAGGACCTCACAAACCAACCAAGCTCGCAGTTGCAGTTGCAGGTGAAGCAGCAAAGACTGTACCACAGGAGAAGAGTGATTACACTGCTGAAGATATCGCATCAATTGCTAAGGATGCTAAGGTACGACACTTACTGCATAGTGCCATTGATAATGTAATGTCAAACAGGGTAATTAACTGCAAGACTGTAAAGGAGATATGGGATGCTCTGGAAACAAGGTGTCAGGGAACTGATACAATTAAGAAGAACAGGAAGACAATACTCACTCAAGAGTATGAACACTTTGACTCAAAGGCTAATGAGTCATTGACTGATTTATATGATAGATTTGTCAAACTCTTGAATAATTTGTCACTGGTTAATAAGGAGTATGATCTTGAAGATTCAAACCTTAAATTCCTGTTTGCTCTTCCTGAATGTTGGGATTTGAAGGCTACACCAATAAGAGACAACTACAATCTTGATGAAACAACTCTTGATGAAATTTATGGAATGCTCAAGACTCATGAACTTGAGATGGAACAAAGAAGCAAGAGGAAAGGAGGAAAGTCAAGGACAGTTGCTCTTAAGGCTGAAGAAGAATCCGCCAAGGCAGTTACCTCAAGGAAAGACAAGAGTAAAGCTCTTTTCACAAAGTCTGATACTGAGTCATCAAGTTCTGAAAATGATGATAACTCAGAATCTGAAAGCTTGTCTGAGACTGATGCTGATGAGGAAATGATGAAGCTGTGTGCTCTTAGGTGAAAGGGATCACAAAGATTGCATACAGGAAGTTCAGGAAGGGAAATAAGTTTTCCAGGAAAGGCACAAGTTCTGATAAGAAGAATTTCAGAAGATCTGAGGACAGAGGAGGAAAGTCTGACAGAGGAGATTACACCAATGTCAAATGCTATAACTGTGGTGAGAAAGGCCACATATCTCCAGATTGCAAGAAAGTGAAGAGTGACAAAGGCAAGGCTCTTGTCACAAAGAAGAAAAGCTGGACAGACACCTCAGACTCTGAAAGTGAGGAGAATTATGCTTTGATGGCAAATGCTGATAAAGCAAGTGCTGAAAGCAGTTCTGAAGCTGCTAAACCAAAGGTACCTCAGACTACTTATGCTTTTCATACTGATGATATTAATGAGTTGAGAAGATATCTTAAAACCATGTTTGTTAGTTATAGAGATCAAACTTTAATATGTGAAAGATTAACTTCTGAAAATCTTGCTTTTAAGAAAAGAAATGATTTCTTAGAAAAAGAGTTAGTTATGTTCCACTAAACTCAGAAAGATAGAGATGATGCTTTTTATGTTAGGGATGAAGTGCTAAAAATGAATGAATCTCTAAAAACTGAGTTAGAAAAGGAAAGAGAGGTTATCAGGACTTGGACTAACTCTGGCAGAACAACTCAAAATTTGCTAAGTAGTGAAAACTGGAAAGAGGGCTTAGGTTATGGAGAGGATAAAAATGATAAAGGAACTGTAGAAATTAAGCCTGTTGTTGTTAAGCAAAAGCCAAAGTTAAAACCTGTTAAGTTTGTAACTGTAAAGTCTGATAATGAGAAATCAGAAGTTAAAAAGGGATTAACTTCTGACAAACTAAAACAGGAAAAGATAGCTGAAGTAAACATAGGCTTAATGACTAAGAAGCAGCTTAAGCATAAGCTGAAAGATGTTAAGAATGCAAACAAGGTAAAATCACCTTGGAAAAATAGGAATGGAAAGGAAGGTGTGAATAAAAGCAATGATTATAAGCCTGTTCCTAAAGCTCCTAGGAAAACGTGTCATAACTGTGGAAGTTCTAACCATCTGGCCTCTTTTTGCAGGAAGAATAAGAACATAAACTCCTTACCTTCAAAGTCAGGAGTTAAAAGTCAGTCTGCTAGATATAAGCCACAAAATCCTTATTTTCATTGTGGTAGTTTATGGCATTCCATTTATACTTGTAAGGAATATCATAGTTTGTACTATGATTATTATCAAATAAAACCTTCTTTAAAGAAAGTTTCCATTATTCCTTCTAGTGTAAATTATGATTCAAAGTCTGATAGTGTAAATTATAATAAGAAAAATGTTAACATAAACTCTAATGCTAAATCCGCTGCAAATGTTAACAAACTTGATAAGGATAAAGGATCCAAGCAAGTTTGGGTCCTTAAAACTAATCATTAGTGGTCTTTGTGATTGCAGGGCAACAGGAAAAACATCCTGGTTCTGGACAGTGGATGTTCAGGACATATGACTGGAAATAAAGCCCTGCTATCAGACTTTATGGAGAAAGCTGGCCCAAGTGTTTCTTATGGAGATGGCAACATTGGAAAAACATTGGGATATGGCAATATCAATCTTGGGAATGTCATCATTAAAGAAGTAGCTCTGGTCTCAGGACTTAAACACAATCTGCTGAGTATAAGTCAAATATGTGACAGAGGTTATCATGTTAATTTCTTTGAAGAACACTGTGAAGTTGTGAGTAAATCTACAGGCAAAGTTGTTCTGAAAGGATACAGGCGTGGTAACATTTATGAAGCTAAGCTTTCAACAAGTACTGATGGTTCTGCAATCTGTCTGATGAGTAGAGCATCAATTGAAGAAAGCTGGAATTGGCACAAGAAACTCTCTCATTTAAATTTCAACAATATAAATGAGTTGGTCAAGAAAGATCTTGTGAGAGGACTGCCAAAGTCAGTATTTGCTCCTGATGGCCTTTGTGATTCTTGTTAGAAGGCCAAAAAAAGAAAATCTTCATTCAAGAGCAAGATTGAATCATCAATTCTTGAGCCTTATCACCTACTACATGTTGATCTATTTGGTCCAGTAAATGTCATGTCTATTGCAAAGAAGAAATATGCTCTGGTCATAGTGGATGAGTTCACCAGATACATATGGGTGTATTTCTTGCACATAAAAAGTGAAACTACATCTATCTTGATTGATCATGTCAAACAACTGGATAAATTGGTCAAAGATTCTGTGAAGATAATAGGTTGAAAGAAAGAATAGAACTCTCATTGAAGCTGCACGTACAATGCTTGAAGAAGTAAAGCTTCCAACCTATTTCTGGGCTGAAGCTGTGTAGACTGCTTATTTTACTCAAAATGCAACACTCATTAACAAGCAAGGAAAGACACCATATGAGATGGTGAAGAAAAAGAAGCCAAATCTGAAGTATTTTCATGTATTTGGATGCAAGTGTTTTGTTCTCAAGACTCATCCTGAACAGCTATCCAAATTTGATCTAAAAGCTGATAAAGGAATCTTTGTTGGATATCCACTTTCCACAAAAGCCTTCAGAGTCTATAATTTGAGAACAAGAGTGGTCATGGAATCTATCAATGTCTCTTTTGATGACAAGAAGATTACTGGACTTGAAGATTTTATTGATCATGATCAGCTGAGATTTGAAAATGAAAACTCAAATTCTGATACTGAAAATCCTGAAAATCTAAGTCCTGATACTGTAAACTCTGATGGATTAAACTCTGATGTTATTGAAACTGTGGTGACTACGCCAAAGGAAAATGCACCTATGCAGGGGGAGCATACTCAAGATCTTACCACATCACAAGAAGCATCAGAACATACATCTGGCTCTTCAAATTCTGATTCGTCAAGTTCTGATAAGCCAAGTTCTGATAGTTCTGAAAATCTAAATTCTGAAGAATCCAACTCAGAGAGCATAGTTTCAGGGGGAGCATCAGAAAATGAAAATGAAGACAACATGGATCATGGGGGAGCATCCAGTTCTAGAGAAAACCTTCCATCTGCAAGGAAGTGGACTAAATCACATACGCCTGATTTGATAATTGGAAATCCTGATGCAGGTGTCAGAACTAGAACAGGTACTTCAAATGAATGTCTTTACAATTCTTTTCTTTCTCAGACTGAGCCAAAGAAAGTGGAAGAAGCTCTTCAAGATGCTGATTGGGTGCAAGCAATGCAGGAAAAGTTAAATGAATTTGAAAGAAACAAAGTCTGGACCCTAGTGCCAAGACCAAAGAATAGATCTGTTGTTGGTACAAAGTGGGTATTCAGAAACAAAACTGACAGTGATGGCATAATTACAAGGAATAAGGCAAGGCTCATTGCAAAAGGATATTCTCAACATGAGGGAATTGATTATGATGAAACATTTGCACCAGTTGCTAGGTTAGAAGCCATAAGGATATTTTTGGCTTATGTTACTCACAAAAAGTTTATTGTCTTTCAAATGGATGTGAAAAGTGCTTTTCTCAATGGAGAATTGGAGGAAGAAGTATATGTTGAACAACCTCCCTGCTTTATGGATTCCAAATATCCAGATTATGTCTACAGGCTTGATAAAGCACTTTATGGACTTAAGCAAGCTCCTAGAGTATGGTATGAGACTTTAGCTCAATTTCTTCTGGAAAGTGGATTTAACAGAGGAACTATAGACAAAACACTGTTCTACCTCAACCATGGAAAGGACTTAATTCTGGTCCAGATTTATGTTGATGATATCATTTTTGGGGCTACAAATGACAGACTTTGCAAAAAGTTTGCGAAACTGTTGCAGTCAAGGTATCAGATGAGTATGATGGGGGAACTTAGCTATTTTGTGGGCCTTCAAGTCAAGCAGAATGAAGAAGGCACTTTTATTTGTCAAACTAAGTACACCAGAAACTTGCTGAAGAAATTTAGAATGCAAGATTGTTCAAGTGCATCCACTCCCATGGCCACTGCAACAAAACTGGACAAGGATACTGGTAAATCAGTAGATATTACTGATTACAGAGGTATGATTGGCTCTCTACTCTATCTAACTGCTAGTAGACCTGATATCATGTATGCTACCTGTCTTTGTGCAAGATTTCAAGCAGATCCAAGAGAACCTCACTTAACAGATGTGAAAAGAATTTTCAAGTATCTTAAGGGAACAGCTGATCTGGGATTGTGGTATCCCAGAGAATCAGATTTTAAACTAATAGGTTACTCAGATGCAGATTTTGCAGGTTGCAAAATTGACAGGAAAAGCACAAGTGGAAGCTGCCAATTTCTTGGAGGCAGATTGGTTTCTTGGTTTAGCAAGAAACAAAAGTCAATTTCCACATCAACTGCAGAAGCAGAGTACATTGCTGCAGGAAGCTGTTGTGCACAGATTCTTTGGATGAAGAATCAGTTACTGGATTATGGGTTAACATATTTCAAAATCCCTATTTACTGTGATAATCAAAGTGCTATTACTATGACAGGTAATCCAGTTCAACACTCTATGACAAAGCACATCAGCATCAGGTACCACTTCATCAGGGAACATGTGGATGAAGGTATAGTGGAATTGCACTTTGTTCCAACAGATCAACAACTAGCAGATATCTTCACAAAACCACTGTGTGAAGCTACTTTTACAAGATTGGTAAATGAACTTGGAATGGTTTCAGGTTCTTTCTCTAAATCTGCTTAGTTTTGTTCTGATGCATCAGACTTTATGATCAGTATTTACAGAAATTACTCTCTTTGTGTATTCTGTGCTTAATTGAAAATTTGCTTAAGTACTGACTGTTGTCTGATGCAACTTTCTAAACTCTGATAGTGATATGTCTGTTAATGTAACTATTCAATCCTATGAGGATACCTGTGCTAGATGCTGACCTAGTAGTCTTCAATAAACTAGGGATCCCATGTTAGAAGTAACTATTTCTGTGGAAATCTATTGACACAAGCAAATTCTTATATTGAGGTTAGTTGAGTTTACTTTGTCTATCTTATTATTAAGTCACAAACTAGAATAATGCTTCTCATCTGTTAAGTTCTGATGCTAGTAAATCTGTTGAATGTACTAAGTGCTGATAAACCTCTCTTATCAAAAGAAAAAGAAAAGAATCAAGGATTAAAATTCAGGCACTCCTTTGAGATCTAGAGTACAAATGTGGAAGGGACGACCCAAGTGCATTGCTGGTATTAAGTAAATATGCATCAGAAAAGCAAAATATTTTCTTGGTGACTTTTCACACTCTATGATTATTGGAGAAATACTCTAATAATAGCATAAATTCTGATAAGCAGTCGTGACTCACTTACACTGAGAAGCCACTGTAAAATGGAATTTAAAAAGATGCACAAAATTAGCACAAAATAGTTGAGGTGGACTCAAGCATGAACTCATTCAATAGTAGGTTTCAAAATAATGACAGGTTTTTAGTAAAGTTTTCGTTATGCCTTATTTCTAAGATATACTGAAGTGAATCAGACTTTACTCTTTGTCTGATATTTAGCTTAATGCACACACTAAACACTCCATATGAATGATGAAAATAACTGTGGTAATCAATGTTATTTTAGATGAACAATTTCTGTGTCACATTGCATAAATTCTGAGGACAAGTTCTGATTGCATGTTCTGATGATTAAGTTCTGAAGAATCTATATCAGAATTTGTGTGAGGATTTACTAAGATAGGCATTCATTTTTCGAGTTAAGAAATTATGTTCTGATAACTGTTAAGTTCTGATATAAGTCTAAGTTCTGATATTAAATTCTGATTCTTTACTTGACTTATTTGTGGATAAAATCTAAAAATAGTTTCAGTTTAAATCAGACTATGTTTGGGTAGAATATTAACAGTCAATATCATTAGGGATAGTGGTTCACGACACGTACAGTAATTTTTACTTGTTACTTGTGCGCATTAACCCTGACTTACACTTCCAATGACTGTTTTTCGTCTTCCCAGTCTAGGGAGATGAGGTAGAATTAATTCTACCTGCCAGCATTAAATTTCTTTGCATCTCCTGGCCTTCTTTTGCCTATATAAACAACCACTTCACATTAGCCTTCACATCAACTCTTTTATCATAAAACTCATCTCCATTTTCTTTATATCAAAAACACCATGGTCAATTACAATATGTTTTTGAACTATGAAATATTCAACATGGAGCTGAGCTGTGAAGCCTGGCAGCAGGAATGGCACGTCACTGCCATTCCTGATGAGATATGGGACTCAGTTCCCCAGGAGGTACTCACCCACCTCATGTTCTTCTACATGGATTACCATCGCCATCTGGAGCGATTGGAGGAGGAAAGGCTAGAAGTTCTCCGCCAGCAAGAGCGAATCATCCGACTCGCTATTCTGTTTGTCGAGAGTAGGAAGAAGAAATGATTTATATTCTTCTTCCTATTTTTCTTCATCGTCAGCCTTGCCCTGCTTCTTGAGCTAGGACAAAGGCTGTTGATGTTAGGTTTAGCAGCTTAGGACAATCTTGTAAAAGTTCTGATGTAATTTAAATTTCATGAATGTATTCTCTTAATATATTAATGAAATTTCTTTTTTTGCAAGTTCTTGTCTCTGAGATGTATTGTAATGCATTGATAAATCCTGATAAATATTCATATTCTGATGACCATTTCAATTTAAATTTAAATTAAGTTCTGATTTTACATTATCAGTACTTGTTCCCTTGATTTATTTTGGTCATTCTCACTCGATTTTTTTTTCCAGAATATTGGTGTTGCAGTGAAAAATAATTGAATTAGTGGAAACAGTTTCAATTTTGAATTAAAACTGATTTACCTTGATTAATGGAATTACTGGGTAAGTGGAACGGTTTTTCCTTGAAAAACTGCAAGTGGGTAAGTAATGATTACTATTTTCCCGTGGCCATTAACTATTCATTATTTCTGCATGTCTGACAGGTGTTTAACAGTTACATTTTTTTTCAAAGTATAAGTAAGACAGAGAGAGGATTTTTTTTCTTTTATTCACTTTTATACTTTATCTCTCTATTTGCTTTTACTCTCTTTCTTCTCCTAACGTTGGTTTTTTTCATATAGACATTCTATCAAACACCTAACATGCACTCTTAAATCTCGATTATTTTCATGGTACCTAAGGATTTAATCATTGATGGAGCTAAATTTGTTCCAAATAACTATGCTGCAATTCTTGATCATGCTGAAGCTCCGTCTGAGTTGCATTTTGTGCAAGATCTTCTTGCACACAGTGAAATTGGGTATGCATTGACCCAACCTTCAGTCTTTTCGAGCCAACAAGTTCTGACATTTTGGCGGACTGGGCACTTTGATAATGGTGGTACACATGGTACTCCCAGTATTGTTTTCGAAGTGGATGATTCTACACATGTGGTAACTCCTGTTACAATTCGAAAGGCTCTCCATTTACCAGAAGGATGTACTTTTTCAACCCCAGAGGAATCATCTCTTCAGGAGTTAATGGCCAGTTTGGGGTATGAGCAGAGTTTGGCTAAGCTTGGGCAGTTGAAACGGGCTCATATCAGAAAGGAATGGAGCTTCTTCTTCGACTGCTGATCCTTACAGATTCCTCAATCTGTAAAACAGATCTTAGTAAATGCTGATCCTGATACCTACAGATCTGTTTATCCTGATGTTCAACCAACCACCACCTCCCAAACACCACAGCAACCATCAGAACATACCACTCATACTACTCAACCTACCATCAGACAATATCTCAAATCATATCTCTCCACTTCACAGACAGTTCAACCTTCATCCTCAGCACCTACTGTGAAGCCTTCATCTTCCAAGGCTAAGAGGACAAAGACTATTTCTCAAACACCTCAGAAGAGAAGGAGGATTGTTTTGAGAGATGAATCTGATAGTGAGGAACAGGTTTCTACTTCAGAACCTGTTTATAAAGAAGCTGAGAAAGTTCCTTCTCAGAAGAATTCTGCAATTGGGGGATCTAGGCTTCTCAAAAGGCTTAGAAGAATGACTGTTGATGAAACTCCCAAGGAATCCATATCTTCAAAGAGATACAAGAAACAGAGGGCAAAAAGGCCAGTTTCAGATGATGAGGAAGCAGCAGCTAAGGAAGGAGATCAGGAATCTCTGATCTCACGAGAACCAGTTTCTGCTAAGGCCCCTGCTTCTCCATTAACTTTAACTAAGGAAGCTTTTACTGAAAAGGCCAACACACCTTCTGTGTCTCCTAGGACTGTATCTCCTGTTAATTCAGGCACAAGTGCTGATATTGATATCCAGAAGTTGGTTATACCTGAAGTACTTTACTTAGAAGCTCCAACAACAACTAATCCATCAACAACACCTGTTACTGATGCTGCTCAAACTCCAGAATTATCTACAACACCTTCTCTGCATCTAGATGCTGATGATCGGAATATAGGTGAGCATCAGGATATGGCTGTTGATCAGAACTTGGAACCAGATCAGCAATTAGAGGATGATCCTGAAGTCTCCATTGCTACTCATACTGTTGTTTTATTAGAAGATACTGATTCTATAAGTTCTGATGCTGCAAATGCTGGAGATATTGGTGATGCTGCTCCAAATGAAGATGCTGATGAAGCAGGTCCTTCAGGACATGCTCCTCAACAAACTATTCTTAAATATGAATTTGTTAAGAAGTTTGTTACAAGAGAAGCACCAGTGCCTTGGAGTGAAACTCCTGTAGGACAGGAGTGGACCAAGGAATGGAACTCAGTTACCTGTGCTCCATCTGCACAACATCTTGCTGAGCACTTGACTAAAGCTGATGAGATGTTAATTACTGATGATTTCAAAACACAGCTTAGAGTCATTGCATTGAGTACTAAACATCTACAAGGTCTTCATTCAACTACTCATGTAGAGTTACATAAGATTCAGGAAGAATTTATTAAGCAAGAACAAGTTCAGAAGATTGACAAGAAAAAATTATTTCAACCTACCTTTGACAGAGTTGCTTATATTGAGAAGACTCAAGAGAAACAACAAGCTCAAATTGATGATATTCTGAAAAATCAAGCTTCTCAGCAATCTCAACTTAATGAAATCCAAGCCTCAGTGGAATTGCTTGTCTCTCTTCTCTTACCTGCTGATGCCAAAAAGGGGGAGAAAGTAATTAAGTCCAAATGCAAAACTGACAAGACACTAAAGGGGAAGGATGATGAAAAGGATGACCAAGGAAACTCTGGAATGGGTAGAGGTCATAGTTGATGGATTTTAATCACAGCGGGGGCATGGCAAAACACTTTCGCACATATAAAATCCAAATAAAAGCATACAGATCATGAATAAAAATTCGAGGGATCGAGTCTAACCTTTAAAATAATTCGGAGACAACGATCAGAGATCCTTAGCAGTTGCTCCTCAAGTGTGAAGCACTCCACCGGTATGCACCAAGAAAACGATGTTAAGGAGGAGGAAGGAGGTGGAGAGAATTGGGTTTTCCAAACTTTTTGGGTTTTTGGGGTTAGAATGAAAATAGGGTCTATAATAGTATATTTATAGGAAAAATTTTCAGCTGAAATTTTCCCATAAATAATATTATTATTATCCCATTTATTATTCTCATTAATAATTAAAACACCTTTTAATTATTAATCCTTTTCCTAAACACTTTAGAAATAATTCTCTCTCTTGATTTAATTTCCAAAAATTAAATCCTTTAATTAATAATATTAAGAACTTTTCTTAATTAATTTATAATCAATTAAATCTCATTTAATCAATTATTAAATTTGCCAATTAATTATTTATTTTATAAATAAATAATTATCAGCCATTATTAATTAATTCCTCCACCATTAAATAATTCTCTTTTATGGTGTGACCTTGTAGGTTCAATATTAAACCGGTAGTAGAAATAAATAATAATAAAACTATTTTATCATTATTTATATAAATTCTCTAATTTATTAAATATGGTTAATTAATTAATCACATTTACTCTACATCGTGAGGGATACTTCTCAGCATATCGTGACTATCCGGATAATATGAATTCACTACTTAGAATACCAAGAACCTATTCAGTGAATCGTTACCGTACAATAAACTCCTTCTACCCTACAATGTCCCGATTAAATACAAGGCATGGATCTCATGTCAAGCCTATCTAATTCAATCACTTGCTTACCATTTACTATGCTCAGTTCTATGCAAATTAGGAACTCCTTTCTAATTTCATTCATTCTGGCCAGAGATTCCTGAACTAGCATAAGTGGATCAGCCTTGAACATTCGCTTCCTTCACTGGAAGGGGTAGATCCTTTATTGATCATACACTATCTTCGTGTACAAATTCCTATACCCAGTAGAGCCCTAATAATTGTCCCTGGAGACTAAGAACTAAACCAAAGCATAGTTCAGTGTACACAAGATGACTATGATGACCTCAAGTCTAAGGATACTTGTACAACTATCACTATGTGAACAACTGCTGACACGTGTGTGAACTCCATCAGTTGTTCAGCTGTGCGAGTCATGTTCAGTGAACTTATTCCATAATAAGCACCTACATACTAGCTATAGTGTCACCACACAAATGTCTATGAGAACAGACATCCTTCATAATGAAGCAAGCATAGTATGTACCGATCTCTGCGGATTATTAATTACCAGTTAGTAATCCTACGACCAGGAACTATTTAAGTTTAGAGTTATCATCTTTTAGGTCTCACTATTATGATCTCATCATAATCCATAAAAAGCTTTACTCTAAACTATGGTATATCTTATTTAAACACTTAAATAGATAAAGCCCGTAATAAAAACAAAACAAGTCTTTTATTAATATCAATGAAATCAAAACAGATTACATAAAAGTTATTCCTAAATCCTCATACATGATTGGACTTAGGACATATTCCTTTCAATAGTCAAGGTAGAGGTTTCTCATCAAGAAAAGCTGAAATCACAAGTCACAGGACAAGTTCTGATACTGGAAAAAGAATTAGTTCTGCTACTGGTAAAAGGATAAGTTCTGATGAACTTTTAGAACTTGATGAAGAAATGTCAAGATAGTTATTTCTTCAGGAAAATCCAGGAATGGACTTGGAGAGTTTAATGGAAGAAGAAGCCAGACTTAAATCAGAAAAAGTCACATCTAAATCTGAAGCTTCTGGTAAAAAGACAATTCCAAAACTCAAAGGCATTGTGATAAAAGAAAGGACAAATACTGAAACAACATTGGCTAAATCACATCCGCAGATAGATCCAAGATCCAAGGGTAAAGAAAAAGTTGGTGAACCTATCAAGGTTTATGTGCCTCCTGAGAATGAAGAAATCACTGATGAAAAGGATGATCTTGCTCTGACTTCAAGAAAAGTTTTTAAGACAACCTCTGACATGGCTCAAGTTGTTCAGAGTCAAGAGACAATAAGTTCTGATATTCCGAAGAAGGAAGTAACCTCTGACATAGCTCAAGTTAACTTAATATCAGAAGATAAATCAAAGACACTCCTACCAGAATTCACCAAAGCAAAACATATTCAAACTTTGAAGACTGTTGCAAGTGGTTTTGAAGCAAGAGTAGTTACTGGAAAGGAAACAAGAGATAAAACTGGATTGGGAAGTGCTGATGAAAGAAGAATACAGAACACTACCAATGATCCAACTTCCTTGATTGAACCAGGTATTGGAGCAACTCTTGAGAGATTGAATCAACTGGAATCTGTACAAATGGTTTACCATACCTACTTGAAAGAACACATCTTGTTGTACTTCATGACAAATGGTAGGGTTTATCATATAAGGCAAAATGCCATTCCATTGAAGTATTTTAAAGAACTGGAGCATGTACTATTCTTACTTCAAGTGAATGACAGATTAACAGAAAGTGCTGCAAACTATTTGAAGGATCAGATTCAGAGACAGAAAAGGCTTTATTCTGTTAAGTCTGACAACACATATCTTCCAAAGTACAGAGATCACAAGGGTGATATAGTTGAAATGAAGCCCAACACTGATTATAACTACCTTTCTGGGTTACAGGGCTGTGGAATTCAATCTTGAGTCTGATAAAGCATATTTGATCAGACTGGATCAGGATATAAGAAAAGCTAAGATTAATGATCTCAGGGCTGCAATCTTTCAAATTGGTGAAGATACTGCAGAGCTTAAAGATGCTAAAAGGAAGATGATTGATGAACTTAGATATGCTGAGAAATGTTTGTTGAAGAACTATCTCAGAATAACTCGTGACATCAGAGAGATCAGAAGATGAAGCCAAGTCAAGATCTACAACTGCTTAAATTCTGATATTTGTACAGACTGAAGTTGTTATCAGAAGTTAGAGATTGGTAAAGCTTTAAGGACAGTAAGTTGTAGTTATCTAGTCTAATTCTCATGCATTTGTACTTAATGTTTTTGACATCATCAAATATTTGTTTTACTTGTATATTATGCTAATTTATAAGTTGGGGGAGATTGTTAGATATATTTGATAATGTCATGGCTAATATGATTTATGTTTAGTTTTCAGATCTTACTTAAACATGATAAATCAGTACTTACCGGAAGTCAGGACTTAAGGATATCAGTACTTATAATTATCAGGAGATAATCATCAGAAGATGGATATCAGAACTTAAGTACTGAAGGACGTCAGATAAGGACAACAACTGATTAAAGGAAAGAAGATCGAGATAAACATAAGAAGAGATATGCATGAAGAAGGAATTCTATGAAGAATACAAATACTTGGAAGAAAAGATATCTAATTGATATATTTTAGGAAGTAGAATTATATTTCATATCAATTAGTGATTATCTTGTAACTGTGTAGTATATAAACACAGACATAAGGTTTACACTATAAGTGTTGATATTCGAGAAGATTATTTACTGTAACCCTAACAGCTCTCGTGATATTTGTTCATCACTGAGAGGTAACAGTTCCATACTGTAACAGAGTTTATTGATTCAATAAAGTTTGTTTTCTGTTACTTGAGTTATTAAGTTCGATTTGATTGTACATTACACTGTATTCACCCTCTCTACAGTGTGTGTGTGACCTAACAATCGTTACTCCATAAGTTAACAAAAATGTCTTCAAATCTTTAAAATGATTTTAAAAGTTAGAGCGGGTCCCAAAACTCATTTTTAATTTAAATCTTTCCTTTCGTGGAAGGATTTAAATACTCGCTCAAAACCTAAGGGATCCGGCTCCGTGGTGTATTTTTTTCGCAGCGAAGTTGCTGATTGATAATGAAGTCTTTGATTACTTGCCCAACGTTTGGGAAGTAAGTGTAATAACCCCAATTTTTGAGAAATTTTGAAACCCTTATGAATAGTGTTTTTGCTGAACGAGAAAACTTTTCATGCCACGCTATGTAGGGGTTCTGTTATTGATCTTATGGGATATTATTAGTACTCTATGTGGTATATAAGTGTATGTAAAGATCGTCAGAATCCAATTCCGAACACTTTGATTTTTCCCGGAAATTCACAAGATACGGAGAGAATTGAGTATAAGGTAACAGGATAAAAAGGATTTAAATTAAAGGATTATAGGAGAGGATCATAAAAGGAATATAATATATTGAGAAAGGTTAAGGGAACCTAAGTAATAAGATCCCGGGTATGATCCCTCAAACGATAAACGAGAACGAAAGATAAGCGAACCGTAAAACAAATAAGTGACCAAGAGACAAGCTTGTACAAGAAGCCAGGGATTGTGACATCATCAAACCACAAGGTGTGGACAAGTGGGAGCATTATGACATGTGCAAGGTGACATAGGCATGACAAGAAAGGAAGGAGATGTGGTGACTTTTTAACCACACAAAACCAAGGGCAACTAGGTAATTCACTAAAACAAACAACAAAAATCAACCAACCAAAAGCAAATCAAGCCAAAACACAAAATTCTCTCTTCTTCTTCTTCATGCTCTCGGGTGGTTTTCTTAAAAAATGAAAGTCCAAGCTCCTCCACTTACTATTTAGCAAGGTAATTATCTAAGCTTCCCCATGGATAGTTACATACTTCCTATAAGTTTAAGCTTCTAATTCCAAGCCAATCTTTTTCTATAAATCATGAAAGAAGATGGTGAATAGTGTTTTCAAGAACTAAAATTTGTGTTCTTGAAGTTTTGTTTAGATTAAGCTTGGATAAGGACTTTAAGGGTGATTCCAAGCCATTCTCTTGATTTACCACTCTCCAAGGAAGGTATAACTTCTCAAACCCTTAGTATTAAGTTTTGTTGGTTTGGATTTCATAATGTTAGATGATGGGTTAGTGTAATGAGTGTGTACTCATGATAGAGCTTTGTTTAGTAAGTGGTTTTGTTGATTTTGGAGTTAGGAGTGATGCTTGTTAGATTTGAAGTTCTTGGTCACATTTTTGACTTGGTGTAGATGAATAAATTGGTAATATTGAGTTGATTTGGGGCTGTTGTGGTGTAGTTTAATTGGAGGTTTGATTGGGTTGTGAATTGGAGTTGAAATTGTGGTTGATTGAATTGGTTTAAATTTGGGAAATCGCGTAAATATAGCCGTCGTAACGTCTGATTTCCTGTAGACTGTTTTTGTGCATAACATTAGGACCCGAGAACCCCCTGCTAGATTATGACCACTGCCATGTTTAGATAGCTCATGTTACGAGCTTCGTTTTGATATGTAGTTCGTTCGATTCCGATGCACGGTTTAGGAGAAACGACCGTTTCAAGTAACGGCGTTTCGCGAACGAAACTTTTTCCCTCGCCTTACTTTGAAACATAGGTTAAAGACCAAAAAGGGTTAATTAATGTATGAAACATTTATGGTAAGTGTGTTAGGTAGTTGGTAAGACACTCGCGAAGGAATCGCTTTAAAACTCGTAAAGGTTAAATTATTAAAAATGGTGGAGCCGCGGGTACCCGAGTGACTTAAGCAAATCAGTGAGCGCAAAACAAGCGTTAGAGTCTAAGTTAGTTAAAGTATAGATTTACAAGTGATTTTGGTTTAATTCCAACTTACTTGTTGTTTATAGGTTATCAGACTCGTCCCGAGCCTTTCTCACCCCCAAGTCGCTCAGGCAAGTTTTCTACCCGTTATACTGTTGTTGTGATGTATATGTGTATATGCATGATCTTGCGATAAATGCATATTGGTTATTTAGCAAATTCTTGCGATATATTGTAGCATGTGATATGGTATATATGCATGCCTGCTTCATATTCTTGAAATATATATCTCTTGGTTCAGTTGATAATACCTATGCTAGAGAATAGCGGTATTTGCGTATACCCTTAGTATAGGGACCCAAAGGTGAAAACATTTTCTAAAACCGGGAGTCGAGGATCCCGAGTAGATTTTATATATATATATATATATTTATATATATATATGGTTATAGTTTTCAAAACTATTAATCGAATAAGGTTTATTCGATAACTTTATTTTATTAATGAATATTATCTTGAATATTCATTCGAGGGCTTATGACTCCTTTTATTTTATTAATTGAATATTATTTGAATATTCATTTGAGGATGTATGACTCCTTTATTTTATTTAATGAATATTATTTATAATATTCATTCGAGGTATTATGACTCCGCTTATTACTGAAATATATTCTTTATTTCATTAGAGAATAAAGTGTTAATAATCAAACTTATTTTCGATTATTCAAATAAAGATAATACTTTCATATAAGTATATCTTTGGTTATTTAATGTTTATTTCAAGTATAAGTTTTAATACTTCTACTTCAATTATTTTTATAAAGATTATTCTTTATGGGAATATTATTTAAATAATAATATTCAGTCATTTTCTAAATATTCTGGGGACTGATTTACTTCATTAAATCAGCTTTACTCCAAACACTCTATAAAGTGTTTTCGAGTCTTCAAAATGATTTTTAAAGTCAAAGCGGATTCCAAAACTCATTTTTATATTTAAGATCTTCCTTTTTAAGGGGATTTAAATACTCGCTCAAAACCTGGGGAATCCGGCTCTGTGGTGTATTTTATATTCGCAACGAGGTTGCAGTTTTGGTAAATGAATTGATTACTTGCCCAACGTTCGGGAAGTAAGCCCATCTAATTGAGTCGGCATAAGCGATAGGCCGGGGTACGGTCTATGAAAGTGTAAGTGGCTGGGTGGCAGTCCATCAACGCGTGAGGGGCCGGGTAACGGTCTAGCGCGAGGTCCTAATGCGGCCAGGGTGATGACCGGTGAGGAATTCATCCATCTACAGTAGAAAAGTATACTTATTGGTATCTTTGCCTGATCAGCAAGATATCTGGTTTATGCCAAAATTCTTTTCCTTTCCAAAATTCATTGGATGTTCAAACTCTGTTCATACTTTACATAACAGAGGTTCCAGGAAATGTTTTAGAGATATATATATGTGGATATATATATCGGGACTAAATAAAGTATCTCATAACTTTTTCATTCAATAATATTTCAAAGATTGAATCTATTCAAGTCTTAACTTGTGGTCTCATCTATGGGATGTTTTTCTTAAAACTTATAATACTTTGAACGGTGGTAGTTCAAGTAGCTTTATAAATGATATAAGTGTGGTGAAGTATTGGTAACTTCATTCCTTTTTTTTACTTATATCTAGTAAGTAATTATCTTACACAGGATAGAGATTCTATTAAGTATCCATTTAGATACTTATATTATTGTTATCACTATGTATTATCTTGCGAGCTGTAAGGCTCACTCTTGCTTTATTTCTTCATCACACAACAACAGTTAGGAGAGATGGCCAGACTCCAGCAGACCCAGCGCAAGCGCGTGGGAAGCGTCCCGCGTCTTCCCGATGATATTGTAGCTGCTATAGCTGCAGAGGTAGATCCATTGTAGTTCAGACCATCTACTTTTGAGAATCAAATTATGTATAATTATAACTTGTGGCAGATAATGGCAATTAACTGTAAATTTATCAAGTAATCATTTTGGGTTGTAATAACTTTTAAATGGTGGATTCAAAGACTTGTACTTATTTCAATTTCATCTCTGAGACTATAACGGGTTGTGGTGTGCGTTAGTATGGGGTCACAGCATGAGGTTATTTATTATTAATTAAGTGAAGTGATATTGTGGAAAGAAAGACCGTGACAACCCGATCCCCGACCCCGGATCTGGGGGTGTTACAGAAATGGTATCAGAGCTAAGCGTTATAAACCTCAGAGATGATGGGACGTTAAGATAATAAGTTCACTAAGATAATAAGAACTCTTGCCAAGTTCATAGTCGGACTACCTAACGTAGTACTGACAGTTAAAACCCTTATGGGAACCCTTATAAATATCGTGATAGGAGCGTAGTTCGTTATCGTATATGGTAGCGGGACTCCGAACCCTGAGGTTGAGGAGCAAAATCGCGATGATATTTTATTACTAATTGGAGATCGGATTGTGGATCCGATAGAGTGTCCTAATGCAGGACCGGATGATGTTGATATTGAGAATTTAGCGGTTGAGGATGTTGTCCTAGAAGGGATAGTTGTTGAGGAGGATCCCATGGAGGATCCTGACAAGAATGAATAAAGGACCACTGAGGAATTGATGACCATGGTTAGGGCAACTACCAGAGGTAGGATTGGCCGGTCACTACCGGAGGTTCGTTCAAGTTGTAAAGATAGTAGCCCCTTTAACGCGGCTTACTCGTAAGACTGAGAAGTTCGAATGGACAGAGAAATGCGAGAACAACTTTCAAGAACTGAAGCAGAGGTTGGTGATGGCCCCTATGCTGGCGTTGCCGGATGGAAAAAGGAGATTTTGTGATTTGTAAGTGACACTTCGCATAAGGAATTAGGGTGCTTCTTAGCACAGCAAGATAATCGCGTCTGCATCAAGACAATTAAGGTAATATGAAATTCGATATCCCCGCCCATGAGCTTAGGCTCGTGGCAATAGTTTTACCCTAAAGATTGGAGGCACTACTTGTATGGAGAGAAGTGCGAGAATTACCTAAGCCATAAGTGCTCTAGTACATTCTTACGTAGAAAGAGCTCAACATACGCCAGAGGAGGCGGTTAGAGCTAATCAAGAATTATGATTGGGAGATTCTTTATCATTCGGGGAAAGCCAATGTGGTGGCTGATGCCCTTAGTAAAAAGGAGAGACTCAAGATGATAATGTCTTTGGGAGAGTTTATAAGAGATTTTGAGAAAATGGAAATAGTAGTGAAGGTAACCGGAGCCGGTACCGAAAAGCTGTTTGAGATAGCAATACAGCCCGAATTATTGGAAAAGATCATATTGTGCCAGAAAAAGTTATGAATGAAGGCAGAGAGCCAACAAATAGATAAGAGGTTAATACCGAGAAAGATGAGAAGGGAATAATGAGGTATTCCTACAGAATTTGGGTTCCAAATGTTCAAGAGCTTAAAGATGAGATCTTAGATGAAAGCTAGTTTGAGGAATAAGATTTAGAGCAAACCCTGAACGTGATAGTCAGGGAGGTCGCCATCAAGATAGAAGGAACCCATGACATAATGGAGTGGAAAATGAGGATTTTAAATTAAAAGATGACCCCAATTATGGGGAGTAGGATGAAACATTTCATACTAAGGAAACAAAAAGTCGAGTAAGGAAAGGAGACCCGAGATGGTACCCCTATACGGCAATTCATGGACCTGTCTAAAGAGAACTTAGACTATTATCCCCAACCACCACCCTGAGGAGACAGTTAGGTGAGAAATTCTTTCAGGACCTTTAAATCGCTAAGCTCTCAGAGTTCCAAGGAACAGGCTGACCCAGCCGAGGCAAGAGCCTGGCTAAAGGAAATATAGGAATCATTTGAGATTCAAAATGATTGATGAACCACAAAAGACTGTTTTTATCACTCACCCTCCTAAGAGAGAGACCACCCGCTGGTGAAAGGCCAAGGAAGGCACGGAGCAAGAGATTATAATAAACTGATTTAAGTTCAGTCAATTGTTTTCAGGAAAGTACTTCCCAAGGTTATGGAGATAATGTAAAAGCTTTAGAGCCATAACAAAGGCAGACGAGTATGATGAATTATGAATCTAAGCTGTAAAAGTTGTTAAGATTCGTTCTGAAGACGCGAATCCAGAATGACGGGATGTTTGAAATCAATACTTATGTTGTGTTAGTTCATGAAATAATGATAAGAGAAAGGAAAATAAAAAGAAACTGAAGTGGAAAGGAATATAAAGGCAATAGAGTTTGAGGTATGATAAGGGAGTTGGGTATGAGGAAACCCTAAAGACTCGTAGCAATAGACATAGAAAAGTATGTAATCGTCAGGATGAGGGTGATTCACCATGAGTTAAAGTTGATGGTTGAAGGCATACGAGTTATGTACATTTTATCCCCTTTAAGTTGGGAGGATTCGAGGAAACCTTGAAATAGTTCGAAGGATAAATAATGAGACGCGGATAGACTGAGGAGACAAGGAAGTAAGAAATTAGGAAAAATTGGATGAAGGGAGTGACCTTCAAGAATGTGAAGTGTAAGACCGGTGGCGTGATACCCAGAAAGGGAGACGCCAGGTATGAAAGATACCCCAACATTGAGGTGACTGTTGAGATAAACAACAAAAGTAAATAAGGAATTATTAAGAAGAAGTTCACGTTGAACACGACCAATATCTTCCAGATCATCCATGTGATCATTACCAAATCAGGAAAGACAAGCGGATAACCGTTGTTATCTTTTGGAGGCCATATGGATTGACCTCAATTTGAATAAGGATACTATTATGAAGTTAGGTATAGACTATCGAGGTGGAAATGATTGAACAAGATACCCTTATCAGGGATATATGACTTTATTTATCCATGGAAGGATGCTTGTACCTTTTTAGAGGTGGAATTAAGGATAGAACATCGGTAACTTAAAACGAATCCTAGGGGAATGCATAAAGGTTGGCATTTCACCCTTAATAGGGATAGTATGAGTTTTGACAGTATGAATTGGAAAGGATTAAGGTAACAATAACCTTTAAGAATTAGTGGAGAAATTTTTCAGATGTATATAGACAATGGTTCTAGTAATAGTGAATGGTATTTTGATATGCCCTGTATCTAGGGAATACAGGAGGAACGATTGAAGGATAACCTTAGAGGTTTTACAAGGAGAAAGGTAATATTCAAAATTCTCAAGAATAAAAATGTTGATAAAAGAAATATGACGTAATTATAATGATGCCAAGTGGGGCACGTGTTAAACCACGAGAAAGTATGGATCGAACCAGTAAAGGTCGAAATTGTTCAGGGCAATTAGGACTTAAAAAAAATGTTCTAATTATGATTGAGAGTCAGTCATGACAGTGATTAACCTCTAAAGACTGAGGCAATAACTTATGGAAAAATGGTGATTTTTTTTTTACTCATCAGATTTTAAGGAAAACATTTTCACATAAGCTGTGATTGAAATAAGGTAGAAATTTATTGGAGATGGTTAATGTGACATTGACTGTAAGGAAATTTTACTATCAGGAAAGGCCAAAGAGGTGGCCGACACTTTAAAGGTAAGAGGATAATTATAGGCGCTCGTGCGAGAGGAATACAGTGATGATGGTTAAAGCTGTGAAGGTTGTATTATGGTTTGGAAGATTGACATTCCTTCTGATGACTGTGCAATACCCGACCGTAATAGTAGTTGGTAAAGGTTTAATTCGCGTAATCGCCATGAACGGGCTATCTATCTTAGGAGGTACTATCTTGAGAATAATCCAGGACCATGTTTCAAAAAGGACTAAACGAACCTTTGAGTTAAGTCTTCTATTTAAGGCATATGACTAAGAATGGTATTAACCTGCTATCATTGCTTTGATTGAAACTCTTCTGCAATTTTATCTACTTCATGTCATGAAAGTACATCAGAGTTTGGAGTGTTCTTCATGAATTATGATTGGTGGTTATGTTAACTCCTTAGGAGAATTAGATACGAGATGTATGGACTCCGTATGGTTCGATATTAAGATTTTATGGAAAAGTGAAAAGATTTTATGTTCGATATTCCCGAGTTTATACTTTATAAAAACTGACCGACTCTCGGTCTTATAACTTATATATCACGCTATACTTTGTATTCTTAAATAAAACATCTCCGGAATACTTCCGAGTTTTCATAAAATTATACTGACCGATCCTCGGTTTAAAATATACTCCTCATATATACAACGCTACTCTCTAGCGTCATCGATTGAAATTCGGTAATATTCATATACCAAAATTATTATCATATCATATGATATTATATAACATAATTCGTAAAACATCATAAATATAACACCATGTATATATCGACATTATTTGAAAATAAACACAACACAACAGTTTCAAAAAGGTAGGGTTTGAAAACTTGCCTAGAGTCCAAGATACGTTTCCGACTTCCTCTCATTCCGGGTTTTCTAATCAACAGACATCATAATCTTAATTAGTATTCCTACTCTCATCACCAAATTATATTTCTAATAAGTTCAATACTTCAGAATTTTCATTATTCGACCGACTCGAAATAAGTATCACTCCTTGGTCGAAATGGACGGTCAAAGTGGTCTTCTAGATTTGACTTTACCGAATATTACTATTACGCGACTCACACTCTATCATTTTTAATAATTCGTAAAATTAATATTTTAATACAAAACCACCTCGAGGAACTTCTTGAGTGCTTATAATATTTATCCTAAAAGTTTCATTTTGATAAAAGGAATTTAATTAGGTGAAAAGCATTTCAAAAGTTCGGTGAACTACGGAGTTTTACTATTCAAACCGCTTTCACTAAAACGTTGATATCTCTCAATCCGTTAACTCAATTGATGCACCGTTTTCGAGTGCGTGATCTAGAAAAAATTTAGAACACATTATTTGAAAATTGTTTTCTAGTAACAGGGTTGAAAATCCTGAAGTGGCAGTTTCCTAACAGGGGGTTATTTTTAACGCTCGTACTCCGCGTGACCTCGGCTCCGACATTTTTATAAAATTGAAAAATAAATATTTTTACTTGAAATGTTTATGAAAGCTAAGAAACTCTGTTTTTACTATCTGTAAAATTTTCATGGTTTTTAAATATTTTTAAGTCGATCATTTATATTTACAAAGTTCGTAATTTATAGCAGTTTTGTCGCGTAAATCCCTTTTACTAAAACGGTCATTACTTTTGATCCGTAAATCGGAATCAAGCGATTCAAGCGCCTCAACGATCCTTATAAATTTTTATATAATAATCAAATGTTACGTTTTAAGAAACTAAAGTTTATATATTCGAGAAATTCTGCAGAAACTTAAGTTGAGTTTAGTTCGTTTCAACGAGGTTACGATTACTATTCGAGTTTCGTTTACATCTTAAGTCATTACACCACCATCAACAATCATCAAATCATCATCTCAAAACTAACTCCTCTCAAGAACATCATGTTATTGAGGCAACAATCATCAACCTTAATACTAATTAATTAAACATCAAGATAATATCAAATCAATCATCAAAACCATACTTATATCCAAGATCCTTACGTTTCTTGAAACTTAAAACTTAAACAAATTTTAGATGAATGTTTATACCTCCCTTGAATCTTGGTAATACTTAATAAAGTACTAAGATCCTTGATGAAGCCTTGGTCTAGCTTTAGGAGCCTTAAACGTTCATGAAAAATCAAGAAAACAAGTTAGTGATTTTCGGAGTTACTATTCACCCTCAACTTCAAACATTTTTATAAAATTGATAACTTATTGGATGGGCGTGAAATTTGGTGCGTGAATTAACCATGATATGAAAGAGGTTTGGTAAAAATATGGTGATTTTTGAATGAGTAGATCATGAGATATGATTTTTTTCTTTCCATGGTCTTCTTGAAAATCAGCATGGAGTTTTTGTAGAGAGAGAGAGAGATTTTGTGAGCTTCTTGCTTGCTTCTTGAATAAGACTTGTGTTATATGTTTGTATATCTTTTAGTATATAACCTAATCTACTGTTATGTTGGCATATCTTGGACAAATCTTACTAGCTTTCCTAGGTTACAAGCTAATCCAGTTGGTTTTAGCCTTTAACTTCACTATTCCTTAGCTTTAGGTGATCATGCCTATATAGCTTAGCTTACTATTTGATAAAGTAACCATGGTTACTGTTTTATCATGGTTGGTTAGCGTGATACATTTTTTTATTCATTTACGCATTTGTTCGGTCGCTTAATCGTTTTCGTAATGATTTCTCGTGAACGGTTCACGACGTAAATCCTTTCGTATTTATTTTTTATGTTTTGAAGTATCGTCCTTGGATATAAATCCGTAGGATTTTAAATTCGTAATTATATTGTGATTCCCGTAATTCTCGATAGTTCGTAAATACGGTCATTTTTCAAAGTTAGTTTTCTTCGAAAACTAATAGCTTTTACATACACTCATTTGGTACGTATAATCATGTTATCAAATCCGAAACTCAATTTCTCATGCACAACATAGTGTGGGCTAAAAAGTTTTCCCTGTCTGCCAGGGTTACTATTCATTAAACATTTTTACAAAGTCTCAAAAATTCAAGTTATTACAGTCCTCCCCTCTAACAAGGATTCCGTCCTGGAATCAATTAGAAAATTGGTGGGGATATCTATTCCTCATTGCGTCTTCTAGTTCCCAAGATAACTTTTCAACATTTTGGTTTTTTTCCACAAGATTCTAACCCACTTCATAGTCTTGTTCCTCATCACTTGTTCTTTTTTGTCCATTACTCTTACCAGTTGCTCAACGTAGGTCAGGTCTGGTTGTAAATCTGCCTGCTCGTACTCTATCACATGTCGCACATCGGCATGGTATTTCCTTAGCATTGACACGTGGAACACGTTGTGCACTTGTTGCAGATTAGGTGTAACACCCCCAGATCCGGGGTCGGGGATCCGGGTCGTCACGGTCTTTCTTTCCACAATATCACTTCACTTAATTAATAAATAACCTTATGCTGTGACCCCACACTAACACACACCACAACCCGTTATAGTCTCAGAGATGAAATTTAAATAAGTACAAGTCTTTGAATCCACAATTTAAAAGTTATTACAACCCAAAATGATTACTTGATAAATTTACAGTTAATTGCCATTATCTGCCACAAGTTATAATTATACATAATTGATTCTCGAAAGTAGATGGTCTGATCTACAATAGATCTACCTCTGCAGCTATAGCAGCTACAACATCAACGGGAAGACGCAGGACGCTTCCCACGCGCTTGCGCTGGGTCTGCTGGAGTCTGGCCATCTTTCCTAACTGTTGTTGTGTGATGAAGAAATAAAGCAAGGGTGAGCAGCAAGCCCACCAAAATAATATGTATAATGATTAACAATATATGAGTCTTCTCATAGTACTCATGAAAGTCTTGGTCAAAAGAAATGAACCAAGTTTGATATCTTAATACGATGAAGTCGCAAAATATTCAGTATATATACATATATACTTTTCAAAATCTTGGAAGTCCTCTTCCATGTATAATATACACAAAGTTCCAGTTTATAACTGTATATAAAAAAAATATCGTTGCAAGGTGACCTCATATATCTAACCTTGTCTCAATGTTTTTCTGAAAATCTTTGTCATGCATAAGATAATCATTTACTAGATATAAGTTTCAAAGATGAAGTTACCAGATACTCCAATATACTTATATCTTTTCCAAATACTACTTGAACTACCACCGTTCAAGTTATAATTAATTTCAAAAGTTCATCACATAGATGAGACTACAAGATAATACTTGAATAGATTCAACCTTTAAAATATCATTAAAATAAAATGAAGTTATGAGATACTTCATTTGATGTAAACATCATTTTGAAAACTTGACCCTGCCAACACTCAACAATCGCCCAACCGTAGCCTTTCTATCGAAGTGCTCTGGGTAGTGTTGCAGAAATTATCCAATTGGATGATGAACTCATTACGGGAGTTTGCCGCGCCAGGAAGACCACTTACGATGATCAGTCGTAGTAGTACAACCCCACCATTTTCTACATGTAGAGGAGAACCTGTCGGATTTACTTGTCAACCGAACACTGAACTCCTAAGGAATGGACCGCCTTAGCGGAACTTCCAGGCCATTTGGGCCAATATAATAAGGCTGGGCCGGCGCTACTCGACCACTTACGCCACTCCTAGTTCAGATGAAATCCATGACTCTGAAACGTAAAGCTCGTTTCCCCCTTTCCCCAAGTAGAAACTTGTTGATACGGCTCCACCAAGAAGTCGTACCTAGTTGGAAAGGAAAACTCACCGATATTTCCCAGGCGATGCCTGTTAATGGATTAACTTGTTCCAAGAATTTTACTTCCCGAATATTGGGTAAGTAATCAAAAACTCTTTTACCAAGACAGCAACCTTGTTGCGAATATAAAACACACCACCGAGCCGGATCCCCCAGGTTTTGAGCGAGTATTTAAATCCCCTTTTTTTTTAAAAGGAAGATCTTAAATATAAAAATAGTTTTGGGATCCGCTCTAACTTTTGAAAATCATTTTAAAGACTCGAAAACACTTTAAAGAGTGTTTGGAGTAAAACTGATTTAATGAAGTAAATCAGTCCCCAGAATATTTAGAAAATGTCTGAATATTATTATTTAAATAATATTCCCATAAAAAAATAATCTTTATAAAATAATTGAAGTAGAAGTATTAAAACTTATACTTGAAATGAATAGCAAATAATCAAAGATATACTTATACGAAAGTAATATCTTTATTTGAATAATCAAAAATAAGTTTGATTATCGACACCTTATTCTTTAATAAAATAAAGAATATATCTCAGCAAATAATCGGAGTCATAGATCCTCAAATGAATATTCAAATAATATTCAATAAATAACATAAGCTGAGTCATAATACCTCGAATGAATATTATAAATAATATTCATTAAATAAAATAAAGGAGTCATACATCCTCAAATGAATATTCAAATAATATTCAATAAATAATGTAAAGCAGTCATACGCCTTCGAATAATATTCGAAATAATATTCAATAATAAAATAAAGTTAAAGTTATCGAATAAACCTTATTCGATTAATAGTTTTAAAAACTATATCCATATATATATATATAAATAAATATAAATATATATATATATATATATATATATATATATATATATATATACTCGGGAACATCGACTCCCGGTTTAGAAATATGTTCACCTTTTATCCCCTATACTAAGGGTATACGCAACTACTTGCTTATTTCTAGCATAGGTATTATGCAACTATAAGCATTGAAATCAACAGATAGATAACCAGATTACGAAACAGACATGCATATATACCATATTAGCATGCTCCAATATATCGCAAAATTTGCTAATAACAATCATGCAATATCACAAGATAATGCATATACATATATTTACATCACAACAACAGTATAACGGGTAGAAAACTTGCCTGAGCGACTGGGGTTACGAATGGCTCGGGACGAGTCTGGTAACCTATAAACAACAAGTAAGTTGGAATTAAACCAAAGTCACTTGTAAATCTATACTTTAACTAACTTAGACTCTAACGCTTGTTTTGCGCTCACTGATTCGCTTAAGCCACTCGGGTACCCTCGGCTCCACCATTTTTAATAATTTAACCTTTACGAGTTTTAAAGCGATTCCTTCGCGAGTGTCTTACCAACTGCCTAACACACTTACCATAAATGTTTCATACATTAATTAATCCTTTTTGGTCTTTAATCTATGTTTCAAAGTAAGGCGAGGGGAAAAGTTTCGTTCGCGAAACGCCGTTACTTGAAACGGTCGTTTCTCCTAAACCGTGCATCGGAATCGAACGAACTACATATCAAAACGAAGCTCGTAACATGAGCTATCTAAACATGGCAGTGGTCATAATCTAGCAGGGGGTTCTCGGGTCCTAATGTTATGCACAAAAACAGTCTACAGGAAATCGGACGCTACGACGGCTATGTTTACGCGATTTCCCAAACTTTAAACCATTCAATACCAACCACAAATCAACCCCAAATCAATCATACAACCAATATCCCTCCAAACCACATCATAACAGCCCCAACAAATCCACATTAACCATTTATACTTATTCCTCACATGAACTAAAGGCTTTACTTAGGTTCTTTAACTAATTACCAAGATTTACAACTCCAACAATGCAATAAAACCAACTAATCTCTACAAACTCAACCAAACCTCAACCAATCAAGCATCATGCTTCACATATGCTATATCAAACACATTCAATCCTAATTACTCAAAACTAAAGCTAGGGTTTGTAGTTTATACCTTCCTTGGAGAGTGGAGAATCAAGAGAATGGCTTGGAATCACCTTTAAAGCCCTTATCCAAGCTTAATCTAAACAAAACTTCAAGAACACAAATTTTAGTTCTTGAAAACACTATTCACCATCTTCTTTCATGATTTATAGAAAAAGATTGGCTTGGAATTAGAAGCTTAAACTTATAGGAAGTATGTAACAATCCATGGGGAAGCTTAGATAATTACCTTGCTAAATAGTAAGTGGAGGAGCTTGGACTTCCCATTTCTTAAGAAAAAACCCGAGAGCATGAAGAAGAAGAAGAGAGATTTTTGTGTTTTGGCTTGATTTGCTTTTGGTTGGTTGATTTTTTGTTGTTTGCTTTAGTGAATTACCTAGTTGCCCTTGGTTTTGTGTGGTTAAAAAGTCACCACATCTCCTTCCTTTCTTGTCATGCCTATGTCATCCTCATGATGTCATCCTCCCTTCCTTGTCCTCTTTCTATTGGTTGGATGACATCATTCCCACTAATCCCTTTGATTAACTTCCTAATCGTTTGCCTAATGACCGCTGATCTGTTATACGGTTCGCTTAACTTTCGTTTTCGTTTATCGTTTGAGGGATCATACCCGGGATCTTATTACTTAGGTCCCCTTAACCTTTCTCAATATATTATATTCCTTTTATGATCCTCTCCTATAATCCTTTTATTTAAATCCTTTTTATCCTGTTACCTTTTTCTCAAATCTTTCCGTATCTAGTGTATTTCCGGGAAAAATCAAAGTGTTCGGATTTGGATTCTGACGATCTTTACATACACTTATATCCCATATAAAGTACTAATAAAATCTCAGAATATCCATATCAGAACCCCTACATAGTGTGGCATGAACAGTTTTCTCATTCAGCAAAAACACTATTCATAAGGGTTTCAAAAATTTCCAAAAATTGGGGTTATTACAGTCTCTCCTCCTTAAAAGGATTCCGTCCCGGAATCGGATAGAAATAAATAGGGATACTTTCTTAGTATTGCACTTTCTAACTCTCAAGTCAATTTTCCCACATTGTGGTTCTACCATCAAACTCTTACTAGTTTGATAACCCTTCTCCTAAGCACTCATTCCTTTTCACTCTATAACCCTTCCTGGTTGCTCCATATAGGTTACGTCGGGTTGCATATCTATGCACTCATATGCCCCTATTTATCTGGCATCTGAATTACACTTCCTTAACATTGATACGTGAAACACGTTACGACCTGCTACATGTTCGGGGTTAGGGCTAGCTCATATGCTAACTTCCCAAACGTCTTAATATATCCAAGGGTCCAACAAATTGTAGACTTATCTTTCCTTTCTTTTCGAATCTCATCAATCCTTTCCAAGGGATACCTATAACATTACTAGGTCCCCTATTTCATACTCTTTATTCTTTCGTGTCAAATCAACATACTTATCATGACCATCTTGGGCTACTACCAGCCGTCCTCTGATTAGATCTATCATATCCTTGGTCCTTTGGACTACTGCGGGTCCGAGCATCTTGCGCTCTACAACTTCATCCTAACATAAGGGAGATCGACATTGTCTTCCCTCAATGATCTCATAAGGCGACATCTCGATAATGACATATGATCTATTGTCGTAAGATAACTCAATCCGAATTAAGTGATCATTCCAAATTCTTTCAAGTCTATTGCACAGACTCTCATTATTGCTTTTAACATTAGAGCTTCTGCTTCTGAATACCCATTCTTTTCCAGTTCGTAATCGCTACTACCTTCCGTTCCTAATATTATACTGGTTATACTTTTGCTCGTTAGCGTTCTATAACCTTTTAATAACCATGTCAACCTTAGTATCACGAATGTGTTCCCATTCCGCATACTACCACCACTTTATTACTCCTTTATCAGTTGCTTCTATTTTCCAAAATTTGATCAATCAAATAGAAGTAAAGGAATTTGTTGAGAGATCACTAAGATCATGAACACTTGTTATATCGCATAGTTAGTACAGAAGGTGGCCAGCCTTTAGTACTTGACAAGCAATTAAACAATAGCTGGTATCCTACTAGGCTTCTATCACACAGATAGATAGTCATTCGGCAATACCTCCCCTTTCTGGAAGGGTTGTTCTTCTCAGCTTACATGAAATGAAAAGAAGAGAAAAGAACGAACTGAAGAGAATTGTATATATGAAAAAAATATACTGCCACAAAATATATGGCTTGGAATCTACCTCTGAACTATAGAGGTTTGTCATAGGAGAACAAACCATATATGTATTTATATCAACATCAAGTATTATAGCATCGTATTTCACGTGCCTAAATATTTTCGTTATCCCGTCCATCATTCTATGGACCCATGCTCTTCCTCGAGCTTATACACAATTACCTTTGAAACTCCCTCGACATCGAAAATCGAATCTGGGATCTCATTCTAGACATCATCGTTACTTGAATTCTATGCTTGCACCGCAACCTTCCTCGTATAATAATACGACTC
The DNA here is from genome assembly GCF_009905375.1 of Apium graveolens. NCBI lineage: Eukaryota > Viridiplantae > Streptophyta > Magnoliopsida > Apiales > Apiaceae > Apium > Apium graveolens. The sequence goes on from NC_133650.1 coordinate 160,481,788, forward strand.
CCTATTGATAAGAAAGAATAATAATTCACTAGGTAGACACTCTACTTAATTAGTCTATCAATGATAACTTATACCCTACCACGACCCGATTAGTGGTACTCAATCTCAACACCCATTCCAATACAACTCTCACGGTTGTAATCAGCTCATTACTCGCAGAATCATTGCTACCTTACTATGGTCCACCACTGACCTACTGTAGTCATTCATTTTCCATGAAGTCTTAATAGCTAACCATACGGAGTCCATACATCTCGTATCAAATCCTTCTAAGAAGGTAACATAATCACCATTTCTGATTCATGAAGAACACTCCTGATCTCAAAGGTTCGTTTAGTCCTTTTGAAACATGGTCCAGGCTCATTCTCAAGATAGTACCTTCTAAGATAGATAGCCCGCTCATGGTGATTACACGAAACCTTTACCAACTACTATTACGGCTGGGTATTGCACAGTCATCAGGAGGAATGTCAATCTTCCAAACCATAATACAACCTTCACAGTTTTAACCATCATCACTGTATTCTTTTGGCACAAGCGCCTATAATTATCCTCTTACCTTTAAAGTGTCGGCCACCTCTTTGGCCTTTCCTGATAGTAAAATTTCCTTACAGTCAATGTCATTTTAACCACCTCCAAATATATTTTCTACCTTATTTCAATCACATCTTATGTGAAGATGTTTTCCTTAAAATCTGATGAGTAAAAAAAAAATCACCATTTTTCCATAAGTTATTGCCTCAGTCTTTAGAGGTTAATCACTGTCATGACTGACGCTCAATCATAATTAGAACTCCTTTTATCTTAAGTCCTAATTGCCCTGAACAATTTCGACCATTACTGGTTCGATCCATACTTTCTCGTGGTTTAGCACGTGCCTCACTTGGCAACATTATAATTACGTCATATTTCCTTTATCAACATTTCCATTCTTGAGAATTTTGAATATTACCTTTCTCATTGCAAAACCTCTAAGGTTATCCTTGAATCGTTCCTCCTGTATTCCCTAGATACAGGGCATATCAAAATACCATTCACTATTACTAGAACCATTGTCTATATACTTCTGAAAAATTTCTCCACTGATCCTTAAAGGTCATCATTACCTTAATATTTTCCAATTCATACTGTCAAAACTCATACTATCCCTATTAAGGGTGAAATTCCAACCTGTATGCATTCCCCTAGGATTCATTTTAAGTTACCAATGTTCTATCCTTAATTCCACCTTTAAAAGGTACCTGCATCCTTCCATGGATAAATCAAGTCATATATCCTTGATAGATTATCTTATTCATCATTCCCACCTCGATAGTCTATACCTAACTTCATAATAGCATCCTTATTCAAATTGAGGTCAATCCATATGGCCTCCAAAAGATAACAATGGTCATCTGCTTTTCTTTCCTGATTTGGTAATGATAACATGGATGTTCTGGAAGATATTGGTCATGTTCAACGTGAACTTCTTTTTAATAATTCCTTATTTACTTTTGCTGTTTATCTCAACAGTCATCTCAATGTTAGGATATCTCTCATACCTGGCGTCTCCCTTTCTGGGTATCGAGCCACCGGTCTTACACTTCACATTCTTGAAGGTCACTTCCTTCATCCAATTTTCCTAATTTCTTACTTCCTTGTCTCCTCAGTCTATCCGCGTCTCATTATTTATCCTTCGAATTATCTCAAGGTTTCCTCGAATCTTCCCAACTTACAGGGGATAAATATATGTATCTCTTATACCTTCAACCATCAATTTAACTCATGGTGAATCACTCTCATCCGGACGATTACATACTTTTCTATTTCTATTTCTACGAGTCTTTAGGGTTTCCTCATACCCAACTCCCTTATCATTCCTCAACTCTCTTGCCTTTATATTCCTTTCTCTTATCGTTATTTCATGAACCAACACAACATAAGCATTGATTTCAAACATCCCGTCATTCTGGATTCGTGTCTTCAGAACGAATCTTGATAACTTTTACAACTTAGATTCATAATTCATCATACTCGTCTGCCTTTGTTCTGGCTCTTAAGCTTTTACACTATCTCCATAACCTTGGGAAGTACTTTCCTGAAAACAATTGACTGGACTTAAATCAGTTTATTCTAACCTCTGGCTCCGTGCCTTTCTTGGTCTTTCACCAGCGGGTGGTCTCTCTCTTAGGAGGGTAAGTGACAAAAACGGTCTTTTGTGGTTCATTAATCATTTTGAATCTCAAATGATTCCTATATTTCCTTTAGCCAGGCTCTTGCCTCGACTGGGTCAGCTTGTTCCTTGGAACTCTGAGAGCTTAGCGACTTAAAGGTCATGAAAGAATTTCTCACCGCACTGTCTCCTCAGGGTGGTGGTTGGGGATAATAGTCTAAGTTCTTTTTATACAGGTCCATGAATTGCCGTATAGGAGTACCGTCTCAGGTCCCCTTTCCTTACTCGACTTTCTGTTTCCTTAGTATGAAATGTTTCATCCTACTCCCCATAATTGGGGTCATCTTTTAATTTAAAATCCTCATTTTCCACTCCATTATGTCATGGGTTCCTTCTATCTTGATGGCGACCTCCCTGATTATCACGTTCAGGGTTTGCTCTAAATCTTATTCCTCAAACCATGGCTCTCATCTAAGTTCTCATCCTTACGCTCTTGAACTTTCGGAACCCAAATTCTATAGGAATACCTCATTATTCCCTTATCATCTTTCTTGATATTAATCTTTTATCTAATTGTTGGCTCTCTGCCTTTATTCATAACTTTTTCTGGCACAATATGATCTTTTCCAATAATTCGGGCTGTATTGCAATCTCAAACAGCTTTTCGGTACCGGCTCCGGTTACCTTCACTACTATTTCCAAAATCTCTTATAAACTCTCCCAAAGACATTATCATCTTGAGTCTCTCCTTTTTACTAAGGGCATCAGCCACCACATTGGCTTTCCCCGAATGATAAAGAATCTGCCAATCATAATTCTTGATTAGCTCTAACCGCCTCCTCTGGCGTATGTTGAGCTCTTTCTACGTAAGAATGTACTAGAGCACTTATGGCTTAGGTAATTCTCGCACTTCTCTCCATACAAGTAGTGCCTCCAATCTTTAGGGTAAAACTATTGCCACGAGCCTAAGCTCATGGGCGGTGATATCAAATTTCATATTACCTTAATTGTCTTGACGCAGACGCGATTATCTTGCTGTGCTAAGAAGCACCCTAATTCCTTATGCGAAGCGTCACTTACAAATCACAAAATCTCCTTTTTCCATCCGGCAATGCCAGCATAGGGGCCATCACCAACCTCTGCTTCAGTTCTTGAAAGCTGTTCTCGCATTTCTCTGTCCATTCGAACTTCTCAGTCTTACGAGTAAGCTGCGTTAAAGGGGCTACTATCTTTACAACTTGAACGAACCTCCGGTAGTGACCGGCCAATCCTACCTCTGGTAGTCGACCAAACCATGATCATCAATTCATCAGTGGTCCTTTATCCAATCCTGTCAGGATCCTCCATGGGGTCCTTCTCAACAACTATCCCTACTAGGACAACATCCTCAATATCAACATCATCCGGTCCTGCATTAGGACACTCTATCGGATCCACAATCTGATCTCCAATAACTAATAAAACATCATCGCGTTGATGTTCCTCAACTTCAGGGTTCGGAGTCCCGCTACCATATACGATAACGAACTACGCTCCTATCACGATATTTATAAGGGTTCCCATAAGGGTTTTAACCGTCAGTACTACGTTAGGTAGCCCGACTATGAACTTGGCAAGAGTTCTTATTATCTTAGTGAATCTTATTATCTTAACGTCCCATCATCTCTGAGGTTTATAACGCTTAGCTCTGATACCATTTCTGTAACACCCCCAGATCCGGGGTCGGGGATCCGGGTCGTCACGGTCTTTCTTTCCACAATATCACTTCACTTAATTAATAAATAACCTTATGCTGTGACCCCACACTAACACACACCACAACCCGTTATAGTCTCAGAGATGAAATTTAAATAAGTACAAGTCTTTGAATCAACAATTTAAAAGTTATTACAACCCAAAATGATTACTTGATAAATTTACAGTTAATTGCCATTATCTGCCACAAGTTATAATTATACATAATTGATTCTCGAAAGTAGATGGTCTGATCTACAATAGATCTACCTCTGCAGCTATAGCAGCTACAACATCAACGGGAAGACGCAGGACGCTTCCCACGCGCTTGCGCTGGGTCTGCTGGAGTCTGGCCATCTTTCCTAACTGTTGTTGTGTGATGAAGAAATAAAGCAAGGGTGAGCAGCAAGCCCACCAAAATAATATGTATAATGATTAACAATATATGAGTCTTCTCATAGTACTCATGAAAGTCTTGGTCAAAAGAAATGAACCAAGTTTGATATCTTAATACGATGAAGTCGCAAAATATTCAGTATATATACATATATACTTTTCAAAATCTTGGAAGTCCTCTTCCATGTATAATATACACAAAGTTCCAGTTTATAACTGTATATAAAAAAAATATCGTTGCAAGGTGACCTCATATATCTAACCTTGTCTCAATGTTTTTCTGAAAATCTTTGTCATGCATAAGATAATCATTTACTAGATATAAGTTTCAAAGATGAAGTTACCAGATACTCCAATATACTTATATCTTTTTCAAATACTACTTGAACTACCACCGTTCAAGTTATAATTAATTTCAAAAGTTCATCACATAGATGAGACTACAAGATAATACTTGAATAGATTCAACCTTTAAAATATCATCAAAATAAAATGAAGTTATGAGATACTTCATTTGATGTAAACATCATTTTGAAAACTTGACCCTGCCAACACTCAACAATCGCCCAACCGTAGCCTTTCTATCGAAGTGCTCTGGGTAGTGTTGCAGAAATTATCCAATTGGATGATGAACTCATTACGGGAGTTTGCCGCGCCAGGAAGACCACTTACGATGATCAGTCGTAGTAGTACAACCCCACCATTTTCTACATGTAGAGGAGAACCTGTCGGATTTACTTGTCAACCGAACACTGAACTCCTAAGGAATGGACCGCCTTAGCGGAACTTCCAGGCCATTTGGGCCAATATAATAAGGCTGGGCCGGCGCTACTCGACCACTTACGCCACTCCTAGTTCAGATGAAATCCATGACTCTGAAACGTAAAGCTCGTTTCCCCCTTTCCCCAAGTAGAAACTTGTTGATACGGCTCCACCAAGAAGTCGTACCTAGTTGGAAAGGAAAACTCACCGATATTTCCCAGGCGATGCCTGTTAATGGATTAACTTGTTCCAAGAATTTTACTTCCCGAATATTGGGTAAGTAATCAAAAACTCTTTTACCAAGACAGCAACCTTGTTGCGAATATAAAACACACCACCGAGTCGGATCCCCCAGGTTTTGAGCGAGTATTTAAATCCCTTTTTTTTTTAAAAGGAAGATCTTAAATATAAAAATAGTTTTGGGATCCGCTCTAACTTTTGAAAATCATTTTAAAGACTCGAAAACACTTTAAAGAGTGTTTGGAGTAAAACTGATTTAATGAAGTAAATCAGTCCCCAGAATATTTAGAAAATGTCTGAATATTATTATTTAAATAATATTCCCATAAAAAAATAATCTTTATAAAATAATTGAAGTAGAAGTATTAAAACTTATACTTGAAATGAATAGCAAATAATCAAAGATATACTTATAAGAAAGTAATATCTTTATTTGAATAATCAAAAATAAGTTTGATTATCGACACCTTATTCTTTAATAAAATAAAGAATATATCTCAGCAAATAATCGGAGTCATAGATCCTCAAATGAATATTCAAATAATATTCAATAAATAACATAAGCTGAGTCATAATACCTCGAATGAATATTATAAATAATATTCATTAAATAAAATAAAGGAGTCATACATCCTCAAATGAATATTCAAATAATATTCAATAAATAATGTAAAGCAGTCATACGCCTTCGAATAATATTCGAAATAATATTCAATAATAAAATAAAGTTAAAGTTATCGAATAAACCTTATTCGATTAATAGTTTTAAAAACTATATCCATATATATATATATATAAATAAATAAATATATATATATATATATATATATATATATATATATATATATATATACTCGGGAACATCGACTCCCGGTTTAGAAATATGTTCACCTTTTATCCCCTATACTAAGGGTATACGCAACTACTTGCTTATTTCTAGCATAGGTATTATGCAACTATAAGCATTGAAATCAACAGATAGATAACCAGATTACGAAACAGACATGCATATATACCATATTAGCATGCTCCAATATATCGCAAAATTTGCTAATAACAATCATGCAATATCACAAGATAATGCATATACATATATTTACATCACAACAACAGTATAACGGGTAGAAAACTTGCCTGAGCGACTGGGGTTACGAATGGCTCGGGACGAGTCTGGTAACCTATAAACAACAAGTAAGTTGGAATTAAACCAAAGTCACTTGTAAATCTATACTTTAACTAACTTAGACTCTAACGCTTGTTTTGCGCTCACTGATTCGCTTAAGCCACTCGGGTACCCTCGGCTCCACCATTTTTAATAATTTAACCTTTACGAGTTTTAAAGCGATTCCTTCGCGAGTGTCTTACCAACTGCCTAACACACTTACCATAAATGCTTCATACATTAATTAACCCTTTTTGGTCTTTAATCTATGTTTCAAAGTAAGGCGAGGGGAAAAGTTTCGTTCGCGAAACGCCGTTACTTGAAACGGTCGTTTCTCCTAAACCGTGCATCGGAATCGAACGAACTACATATCAAAACGAAGCTCGTAACATGAGCTATCTAAACATGGCAGTGGTCATAATCTAGCAGGGGGTTCTCGGGTCCTAATGTTATGCACAAAAACAGTCTACAGGAAATCGGACGTTACGACGGCTATGTTTACGCGATTTCCCAAACTTTAAACCATTCAATACCAACCACAAATCAACCCCAAATCAATCATACAACCAATATCCCTCCAAACCACATCATAACAGCCCCAACAAATCCACATTAACCATTTATACTTATTCCTCACATGAACTAAAGGCTTTACTTAGGTTCTTTAACTAATTACCAAGATTTACAACTCCAACAATGCAATAAAACCAACTAATCTCTACAAACTCAACCAAACCTCAACCAATCAAGCATCATGCTTCACATATGCTATATCAAACACATTCAATCCTAATTACTCAAAACTAAAGCTAGGGTTTGTAGTTTATACCTTCCTTGGAGAGTGGAGAATCAAGAGAATGGCTTGGAATCACCTTTAAAGCCCTTATCCAAGCTTAATCTAAACAAAACTTCAAGAACACAAATTTTAGTTCTTGAAAACACTATTCACCATCTTCTTTCATGATTTATAGAAAAAGATTGGCTTGGAATTAGAAGCTTAAACTTATAGGAAGTATGTAACAATCCATGGGGAAGCTTAGATAATTACCTTGCTAAATAGTAAGTGGAGGAGCTTGGACTTCCCATTTCTTAAGAAAAAACCCGAGAGCATGAAGAAGAAGAAGAGAGATTTTTGTGTTTTGGCTTGATTTGCTTTTGGTTGGTTGATTTTTTGTTGTTTGCTTTAGTGAATTACCTAGTTGCCCTTGGTTTTGTGTGGTTAAAAAGTCACCACATCTCCTTCCTTTCTTGTCATGCCTATGTCATCCTCATGATGTCATCCTCCCTTCCTTGTCCTCTTTCTATTGGTTGGATGACATCATTCCCACTAATCCCTTTGATTAACTTCCTAATCGTTTGCCTAATGACCGCTGATCTGTTATACGGTTCGCTTAACTTTCGTTTTCGTTTATCGTTTGAGGGATCATACCCGGGATCTTATTACTTAGGTTCCCTTAACCTTTCTCAATATATTATATTCCTTTTATGATCCTCTCCTATAATCCTTTTATTTAAATCCTTTTTATCCTGTTACCTTTTTCTCAAATCTTTCCGTATCTAGTGTATTTCCGGGAAAAATCAAAGTGTTCGGATTTGGATTCTGACGATCTTTACATACACTTATATCCCATATAAAGTACTAATAAAATCTCAGAATATCCATATCAGAACCCCTACATAGTGTGGCATGAACAGTTTTCTCATTCAGCAAAAACACTATTCATAAGGGTTTCAAAAATTTCCAAAAATTGGGGTTATTACATTAGGAGTCCAGGTGAGCTCGTAAGATAGAGGTTCTATTCTCCTCAAAATTTTATAGGGTCCTATGAATCTGGGACTCAGCTTCCCTTTCTTTCCAAACCTTATTACTCCCTTCCATGGAGATACCTTCAACAACCCTGAATCCCCTACTTCGTATTCTCTATCCTTTCGAATCTCATCACTCCCTCCCCGGGAGGCACTTTCAACAATACTTGGTCTGTTACTTCGTACTTCCTGTCTTTATAGTTTTGGTCCGCATATCTCTATTGTTTATCCTGGGCTGCCACTAGCCAGGTTCTGATAAGTTCTAGGAATTTCTTTGGTCTGTTGACTCAACGATGGTCCAAGTATCGTCCGCTTACCAACTCCTTCCCAAACTAAGGGAGAACAATTCTTTCTTCCGCACAAGCTTTGTAGCCGTTCCAATGCCCACACGATAACTCGTTATTGTCGATAATTCGATTAATGTCAATTGGTCACTTTAGTTTCCTTAGAAATCTATAATATGGACTATTAGTGCATCTTCTAGTGTTTGGAATGCTCCTTCAACTTATTCGTTTCCCCCCTCCATCACTCTTACTAGTGCTAGAGTTTCGTTCCTTAATGTTTGCTCATTTTGGCGTATCATCTATGTCGATTATTTTATGTAAGAAGTTCTCATTGCATTTCTACACGCTCGTCTCCTGTTATACGTTTAGCCTCAAATTTAACATTTCTTCCCGTAATAACGTAAGGCATGTCGGGTCCTGTTGCCATCTTGAAGGAAGCACCATTTCATACGCAATTGATTGACACGTTTAGACACGTGGAACGCTCACCTTCCGTTATCGGTCGGACTTCTTTAATCATTCCCCGTATAATATCTATAGTACTTACGATACCTTCTGGGTCGCACTTGTTATTCTCGCTAGCGCCTTAGACGTATTTGCGTTTATTGGTACCTGCTACCAGTGGCCTTTATAGGGCGTGTACGATCTTCTTTGCCTTCTATCAGCTCTGACAATTGAAAGAGATATGTCTTAAGTCCAATCATGTAAGAGGATTTAGGCATAACTTTTATGTAATCTATTTTGATTTCATTGATATTATTAAAAGACTTGTTTTGTTTTTATTTCGGGCTGTATCTATTTAAATGTTTAAATAAGATATACCAAAGTTTAGAGTAAAGCTTTTTATGGATTGTGATGAGATCATAATAATGAGACCTAAAAGATGATAACTCTAAACTTAAATAGTTCCTGGTTGTAGGATTACTAACTGGTAATTAATAATCCGCAAAGATCGGTACATACTATGCTTGCTTCATTATGAAGGATGTTTGTTCTCATAGACATTTGTCTGATGACACTATAGCTAGTATGTAGGTGCTTATTATAGAATAAGTTCACTGAACATGACTCACACAGCTGAACAACTAATGGAGTTCACTCACGTGTCAGCAGTTGTTCACATAGTGATAGTTGTACAAGTATCCTTAGACTTGAGGTCATCATAGTCATCTTGTGTACACTGAACTATGCTTTGGTTTAGTTCTTAGTCTCAAGGGACAATTATAAGGGTTCTACTGGGTATAGGAATTTGTACACGAGGATAGTGTATGATCAATAAAGGATCTACCCCTTCCAGTGAAGGAAGAGAATGTTCAATGCTGATCCACTTATGCTAGTTCAGGAATCTCTGGCCAGAGTGAATGAAATTAGAAAGGAGTTTCTAATTTACATTAAATAGAACTAAGCATAGTGAATGGGAAAGCAAGTGATTAAATAAGTTAGGCTTGACACAAGTTCCATGCCTTATATATAATCGTGACATTGCAGGGTAGAAGGAATTGATTGTACGGTAACTACTCACTGAATAGGTTCTTGGTATTCTAAGCAGTGAATTCGTATTATCCGGATAGTCGCGATATGCTGAGAAGTATCCCTCACGATGTAGAATAAATATGATTAATTAATTAATCATATTTAATGAATTAGAGAATTTATATAAATAATGATAAAATAGTTTTATTATTATTTATTTCTACTACCGGCTTAATATTGAACCTACAGGGTCACACCATAAAAGAGAATGATTTAATGGTGGAGAAATTAATTAATAATGGCTGATAATTATTTATTTATAAAATAAATAATTAATTGGCAAATTTAATAATTGATTAAATGAGATTTAATTAATTATAAATTAATTAAGAAAAGGTTCTTAATATTATTAATTAAGAATTTAATTTTTGGAAATTAAATCAAGTGAGAGAATTATTTCTAAAGAGTTTAGAAAAAGGATTAATAATTAAAAGGTGTTTTAATTATTAGTGAGAATAATAAAGGGTTAATAATAATAATATTTTGTGGGAAAATTTCAGCTGAAATTTTTTCCTATAAATATACTATTATAAACTCTATTTTTGCCTCAACCAAAACGATTTACAAAACCCTAATTCTCTCCATCTCTTCCTCCTTCATTACATCGTTTTCTTGGTGGATACTGGTGGAGGTTTTCACACTTGAGGAGCAGCTGCTAAGGATCTCCGTTCATCATTTTTGGATCGCCATTAAAGACCTCCATCTTTCCATTAACGTAAAGTTTCTTAAGGTAAACATACTGAACTACGAATTAAATATTATTTTTTGCATGGATCCTGCGGAGGGTTTCGGTGTTTTAAGATTTAAATTTATGGCATCAGAGCTACTTGCGAAAAGTTTTTAATTCGTTTATGTGTTTAATTGTTTTCGATATATGAGCATGTACGTGATTCGCCATGATTTGATGTTGATATAATACGCTTATATATGTATGGTTTTGAATATATGATATTCATGTGAGTTGTATAATCATAAGATAATTATGTAATCTATATATATACTGATATATACATGATTTATGTTTGTTCTAATTATGAGAATCATATTAGATACGGATTCTGAATTGGCTGTTGCAGATTTGCTGAAATCTGGGCCTGGTGTCCGATTTACGCAAACGAATACCGTATTCCATAGGTAAACGAGCGTCTGAACAAAACTGATAGCTATAGCTATCAACGACTCTTCTTTAAGGCGTTTGACGTCGTTTACTGCCCGTAAATAGTGATTCTTGTTTTTGTGATTTGATTCTGATTTTTGTCATATTTTCTTTTTATGATTAGATCATGGATAATATGATATGTTAAGATCAGATTATGTGTTTTAACATGCTTTTATGTGTTGTATGAGCATGGTGGATGGTTATGGCCTTTCGACCTTAGTGTAATGGTTTTGATTTCGGTTTTAAATACGACTTGCATGTCGTTAATCTTTGTAATCATAAATCTCGAATGTAACTCGAGTTATTCTTGTAAGTTTATTAGATTAGTTTTACTTTCAATCATGTAATGTAATTGAAGACTCAAGAAGGTTATCCAATGAAGGTGATACAAAGAAGAAGATGAGGCATACAAGAAGTCTAAACAAAGAAAAAGACTTATGTAATAAGTAGTTGTATTTATTTCCATCACCATATTAGATTGACCTTGATCTTTATCATGAGCTTGATAAAGATCACATAGGATGGGGCCATAACCAAACATATTTACTTTATTGCACTTTACATTTACTTGTTTATTTAATTTTATATATGAGATATATGCCTATGTTTACCATGTGATGATAGATTTAGGTGAACTTAAATTAATATAAGGCGTGCTCTAGAAAATCTAGAATAGGAATCATTTCTTGCCTTAACAATAAATATTATGAATACGATCATGAGATTCTTGTGTTTATAAAACACGTAATTGAATATGAATTTTCAATATTGAGAGAAAGGATGATTCTGTCAACAACAGATTTCTATCTGTTAGAAAGGGTTATTAAGTGACGCCTCTTGACAATGCTCCACTCGATTTGGGAATCATCTGATTATCGATTATTGATTTGAAATATTTAATTTAAAAGGAAGAATCTCTTTATAATATGATTATGATTGTAACGTAATATAATCCCTCTAAAATTAAATAGTATCAAGTAGTAATTGGCCAATGACACAACAGGCTTGTGTCGGTCATAGCCTTCCAACATGGTAGAAAGTGGTTCTTATTTTTAAATCATTGTCGTTTCGTGCTACAGCCGAGGGCTTTGATTTCGAAATAAGAAATATTTGTCTATTACATAGAGATGTGTACATTGAATTAAAATTTAAAGGTCGGTACGTGCTACAGCCATGGGCCGTTGGAGACTGATTCAATTGTATGAAATGTTGGGTTAGACTTGACTTAGAATATTGAGTTTGTCGTGCCACAGCCGTGACTCAATTATTCAAGAGGCTAAACTTATATTAGGGAATAACATAAGATGTAATTGACAAGAGTTGTCTGCCTATTGAACATCACATGACGTTTCGTGCCACAGCCGAGGTTGTGTGATGGAATGTAGGATCCCTATTTCCACTAGCATTATGAATGCTTAAATTTCACTTAGGGGGTTGAAAAAATTAGATAAACTAGTGGGAGACAGTTATGAATAGAGACCCGATTCATATAATGTTTTGAAATGAAATTGAATATTTGCTAAGTGTTGTTATGTGTTTATCATTTACAGATTTACTATATTCGTCATGTCTTCTGCACTATCACTCCGGAGCATACTAGATGCTCACAAGTTGACTGGTCCTAATTTAGCTGTTTGTTTTCACTGTAACAAGTTGGGGCACTGGAAGAGGAACTGCAAGGTTTACCTTGCAGAATTGAAGAAGACGAAGGGTAGTAAGACTACCGCTTCTGATTCAGGCATGTTTATGATCGAAGTTAATATGTCACTAGGTCAAATTTCTACTTGAATATTAGATACCGCCTATGGTTCTCATATTTGCAATTTGTTGCAAGGACTAAAGGGAAGTAGGACTCTTGAAAAAGATGAGGTGATTCTACGTATGGGCAATGGAGCAAGGGTTGCGGCCATATCTGTAGGATCATTTAGTTTACATATGCCTACGGGCAAGACTATTATTTTTAATAATTGTTATTACGTTCCTTCTATTATGAGGAATATTATTTCTATTCCAATGTTGGATGTTAATGGTTTTTCAGTTATTATTAAGAATAATGAATGTTCTATCCTTAGAGATAATGTTCTTTTTGGACGTGGCATTTTAAATAATGGTCTGTATGTATGTGACGTAGAGCATGATTTACTTCAGATTGAACAAACTAATAAAAGAAAACGAGATGATGAAAATCTGACCTATTTATGGCACTGTAGGCTAGGTCATATTAGTAAAAATAGACTGCAGACATTGCATAAGGAAGGGTTACTTGACCCCTTTGATTTTGAATCATATCCTACATGTGAGTCTTTTCTATTGGGTAAAATGACCAAATCTCCATTTAGTGGACATGGAGAGAGGGCTGCAGATTTGCTAGGATTGGTACACACAGATGTATGTGGACCAATGTCTACGCAAACCATTGGTGGATTTTCGTACTTCATTACTTTTATAGATGATAGATCTAGATTCAGATATGTGTATTTGATGAAACACAAGTCTGAAGCCTTTGAAAAGTTCAAAGAATATAAACATGAAGTGGAGAAACAAACAAAACATAGTATTATAACTCTTCAATCAGATCGAGGTGGTGAATACTTGAATGGAGAGTTTCTAGATTATCTCAAAGAAAATGGTATAGTCTCCCAGTGGACTCCTCCATATACTGCACAGTTAAATGGGGTATCTGAAAGGAGAAATCGAACTTTGTTAGACATGGTTCGGTCTATGATGAGCTATGCGAATCTTCCAGTATTCCTATGGGGTTATGCATTGGAAACCTCAGCATATTTACTGAATAAGGTGCCTTCCAAATCTGTTCCTCAAACACCATATGAGATATGGAAAGAAAGGAAACCGAGTCTTAAACACGTTAAGATTTGGGGATGTCCAGCTTATGTCAAGAAAGTTGACCCAGATAAGCTGGAATCTCGATCCGTAAAATGTAATTTTGTGGGATATCCTAAAGAGACTTTGGGGTATTACTTTTACACCGATCATCGGGTGTTTGTCTCCAGACATGCTACCTTCTTGGAAAAGGAGTTTATCCTTGAAGGAAACAGTGGGAGCAAAATTGAACTTGATGAAGTTCAAGAAGCACAAACTACTACGAATCAAGTGGAAACACCTGTTCAGACTGAACAACCTTCTGTGGAACAGCCCATTCGTAGGACAGGGAGAGTGTCTCGCCAACCTGAGAGGTATTATGGCCTTGTCATTAAGAATGACAATGAGTTATCAATCATTGATGATGACGACCCTGTGACCTATAATGAGGCTATGAGTAGTGTTGACTCAGAGAAATGGCATAGTGCCATGAAATCCGAAATGGAATCTATGTATACCAACCAAGTATGGACTCTGGTTGAGGCGCCTGAAGGTGTTAAGCCTATTGGGTGCAAGTGGGTATACAAAAGAAAGATTGGAGCAGATGGCCAGGTGGAGACCTATAAGGCCAGGCTCGTGGCAAAAGGATTCAAACAAAGGCAAGGGATTGACTTTGATGAAACTTTTTCGCCTGTAGCCCTGTTAAAATCAATTCAGATTTTGCTTGTGATTGCTTCTTACTACGACTATGAGATCTGGAAAATGGACGTGAAAACGGCCTGCCTCAATGGGGAGCTTGAGGAGGAAGTGTATATGACACAACCAGAGGGTTTTTTTTCTAAGGGAAATGAACACCTAGTGTGTAAGCTGCTGCGAACCATATATGGTTTAAGGCAAGCTTCTCGTAGATGGAACATCCGTTTTGATGAGACAATCAAAGAGTTTGGTTTTATCAAAAACATAGATGAACCATGTGTCTAAAAGAAGGTTAGTGGGAGTGCGGTAATATTTCTTGTATTGTATGTGGATGACATACTTCTTATAGGAAATGATATACCGATGCTACAATCAGTCAAAGTATGGCTATCAAAGAACTTCACCATGAAGGACTTGGGAGAAGCATCCTACATTCTTGGTATGAAGATCTATAGAGATAGATCTAGAAGAATGATAGGTCTTACCCAGGGTACATACATCCAGAAAGTGCTTAAAAGGTTTAGCATGGAAAACTCCAAAAGAGGTCTCATACCGATGAGCCATTGAGTGTCCTTTTCCGAAAAAATGTCTCCTAAGACACCTGAGGAAAGAGAGCGTATGAGTAAGATTCCTTATGCTTCAACAATAACTATCATGTACGCGATGTTGTGTACAAGGCCTGATGTTGCTTATTCAATTAGAGTGACGAGCATATATCAGTCCAATCCAGGTGAAGACCACTGGAAAGTAGTGAAAAACATCCTTAAGTACTTGCGAAGGACTCAGGACATTTTTCTTGTTTTTGGTGGTGAATCTGAGTTGAAAATAGAGGAGATGTCAACGTCGAGAGAGTTGACAAACATAACAACGTAGCAGACCCACTCACAAAGCCACTTTCTCAGAGTCACTTTGATCGTCATAAAGACAAGATGGGTATTAGATACCAGAGTGATTGGCTTTTGTACAAGTGGGAGATTGAAAGAGATATGTCCTAAGTCCAATCATGTATGAGGATTTAGGAATAACTTTTATGTAATCTATTTTGATTTCATTGATATTAATAAAAGACTTGTTTTGTTTTTATTACGGGCTCTATCTATTTAAATGTTTAAATAAGATATACCAAAGTTTAGAGTAAAGCTTTTTATGGATTGTGATGAGATCATAATAATGAGACCTAAAAGATGATAACTCTAAACTTAAATAGTTCCTGGTCGTAAGATTACTAACTGGTAATTAATAATCCACAAAGATCGGTACATACTATGCTTGCTTCATTATGAAGGATGTCTATTCTCATAGACATTTGTGTGGTGAACCTATAGCTAGTATGTAGGTGCTTATTATAGAATAAGTTCACTGAACATGACTCACACAGCTGAACAACTGATTGAGTTTACTCACGTGTCAGCAGTTGTTCACATAGTGATTGTTGTACAAGTATCCTTAGACTTGAGGTCAACATAGTCATCTTGTGTACACTGAACTATGTTTTGGTTTAGTTCTTAGTCTCAAAGGACAATTATAAGGGCTCTACTGGGTATAGGAATTTGTACACGAAGATAGTGTATGATTAATAAAGGATCTACCCCTTCCAGTGAAGGAAGAGAATGTTCAATGCTGATCCACTTATGCTAGTTCAGGAATCTCTGGCCAGAGTGAATGAAATTAGAAAGGAGTTTCTAATTTACATTAAATAGAATAAGCATAGTGAATGGGAAAGCAAGTGATTAAATAAGATAGGCTTGACACAAGTTCCATGCCTTGTATTTAATCGTGACATTGCAGGGTAGAAGGAATTGATTGTACGGTAATTACTCACTGAATAGGTTCTTGGTATTCTAAGCAGTGAATTCGTATTATTCGGATAGTCGCGATATGCTGAGAAGTATCCCTCACGATGTAGAATAAATATGATTAATTAATTAATCATATTTAATGAATTAGAGAATTTATATAAATAATGATAAAATAGTTTTATTATTATTTATTTCTACTATCGGCTTAATATTGAATCGACAGGGTCACACCATAAAAGAGAATGATTTAATGGTGGAGAAATTAATTAATAATGGCTGATAATTATTTATTTATGAAATAAATAATTAATTGGCAAATTTAATAATTGATTAAATGAGATTTAATTGATTATAAATTAATTAAGAAAAGGTTCTTAATATTATTAATTAAGAATTTAATTTTTGGAAATTAAATCAAGTGAGAGAATTATTTCTAAAGAGTTTAGAAAAATGATTAATAATTAAAAGGTGTTTTAATTATTAGTGAGAATATTAAAGGGTTAATAATAATAATATTTTATGGGAAAATTTCAGCTGAAAATTTTGCCTATAAATATACTATTATAAACCCTATTTTTGCCTCAACCAAAAAGATTTATAAAACCCTAATTCTCTCCATCTCCTCCTCCTTCATTACATCGTTTTCTTGGTGGATACCGGTGGAGTGCTTCACACTTGAGGAGCAGCTGCTAAGGATCTCCGTTCATCGTTTTTGGATCGCCATTAAAGACCTCCATCTTTCCATTAACGTAAAGCTTCTTAAGGTAAACATACTGAACTACGAATTAAATATTATTTTTCGTATGGATCCTGCGGAAGGTTTCGGTGTTTTAAGATTTAAATTTACGTTTTTGATGCGTTTATGTGCTAAAAACCCTTCAATAATGACATCCTTCATTCTTCCACGTTGTCCTTCGTAAGGGATATCGGCGACTATTTTTCGTATGCTCGCGTGGTAACTACACCTACACGAATTTTATTTCTACGATAGGCGATTCCCCTAACCGTTCCAAATAAGGATAAGCCGCTACACGTATCTTCAATGGCCAGGATAGTCCTCTCATTCTACTTGTCGATTTGAGAACTCTAAGTTGTGCCTCTGTTTGTCCTTTCTCATGAAATATCTTGGGTCCTTGTGTGGCGTGATATCATGGGTTCTCTCTATCACCAATTATCTCTTCCGCGTTCATAACAATTTTATAGAGCATAGATCTATCAATTGCATAATAAAATAAGCGGTCTTATTTAACCTATTAATAAAATCCTAAAATAGCACGACATCTTACTTGGTTCTTGATAATCCTCCTCCAGAATTTATTATAATAAACTCTTACTCCCATTCGGGTCATTTACAGGCCGCAATCGCCAAAATTTTAATCCTCGTCATTCCGTTTTCATTTTCAACCATGTTAGTGACATCCATTTTCATATTCGCTCATGACTAATATCCTATTAAGTTTCTATGCATCATTAATTCTTCCGTTTACGTAATAAAGGGTTCTCTTTACATTATCTCAACTCCAAGATTCATTCATGTGATCCTTCTCATCAGTTGTTCTGAAATTTGTTATCCTCAATCTATCTTCTTCTACTTAAAGTGTCGGCCACCACATTGGCCTTTCCTTGATGATAATAGATTTCAAAATCATAGCCCTTGATCAATTTGACTATAACCTCTATCTCATGTTCAGAAAAAAGATCCAAAATTCCTCATAAGTTAAACTCTTTGTTCCTTTCAGTGCGAACATTATCGCGATTATTCTAGATTATTATTAGAACACCTTGTGTCATGGTCCTTAAGCCGCATAGACATATCATTGTACTTCACACAAAATCCTCTTCTTATCATCGAGTATTGCTAACACGGGGTTGTTACTAATCTTACTTTCACTTTTTAAAAATCTTATTCCTCGAATTCATACATGTTTGGTCTTTCTCGAATTCATTAGTACCTATCCCGATAATGTTTCATAGAAGCGTACCTCACTAACCACGTTGGTATCTCTATTATCGTTTTTCTATAACCATGTTAAAGATTCTTATGATAATAACTAAACATGTTATTCCCTTTTTAAAATAACTTACTCATTACGATGCTCCGATTGCACCAATATAGCACTGAGCTTTCGGTCTCATATTCAACAATCGGTTCTCAACTATACCTCTCTTTGTTCGGAAGGCAATTAGCCTTGGAAACATGATTTTCACGATATCGGTGAAATTTAGACAATCTTAACAAAATTTCAAAATCTAATATCTGAACAAATAATGAGCTCTGAATAAAAGAGTCACAACACTAAAAAGATTTATAACTTGGAAGAAAGAATATAACAAGGATTATCCTTCCATGTCCTTAGAATTTTATATTATGATATTATAGAGAATATCCATTGAAAGCAATGATTGCTGAATAATAACATCATACGAATGATACTTGTAAGATTTTCCCATTGAAAGAATACTTTTCTTTTCGAATAAAGAAAGAAATACCGAATAACATCCTCAACCAAAGGTTAACCATCGAGGTTTTAAAGAGATGCTATTTTGAAAGAAGGAATTTTATTCAATGATTAACAAATAAGGAAGTATATTGTTATTCAATCACTTTATGGTTTTAATTGGATATTCATTATATAAATGAAAGAATAGAACATTTCATGAACAAAATATTTCATAAAACTGAATATGAATTCTCGTTTGAGTGGGCGACCTAGTTAGGTCTCAATTAAATCATTCTTTGAAAATTTCATCAACAATTAAATTTTGCATATATAATGCACTATGGAATAATAAAATTTGATTGGAAGTGGAACTAGAAAAATAATAACTAGTCCATATCAAGCAATATTATCAACCGGCTAAGAAAATGGCCAGCTCAATTGGTTTGGCACATAGTAACTAGCTAGGACGATTAGCTAGGTTTCCATCATATTAATTAAAATTTCGACTAGTTAGGACATTAACTAACCGTTCATGAAAATATATGCAACTAAGCATATTTCAGTTTATTTGAAAAAAAAGAAAATCTCAATATCGTAATCACTAAAGAATTGTGGCTACCTAGATGATGATTTTGAAATAAAGAGTTTTCAAATTTGGGCCAAGAAAGGCAATTATAACTCTGAATCGAGTGGTCTTGGCCTCGGAACAATCGATAGCCTCTTATCTAATATTTCTTGCCAATAAAAGAATATTTGAAATAATATTCCTCAACTAATTTATGTTTACTTAATTTAAAGTAATCTTTAATATTTAATGGGTTTGAAATAAATAAGCGTTAGAGAATACTTCTCATATAATAAATGATTAGTTAAATAATGCTCATTATTCGAACAATAAAATATAGTTGAGGGAATACGATATTTGAAAATCCTTTTAATAAAAGTTCGAGGTATTTAATATTTCGCAAGTGGACATCGAGTCCCTTGGAATAAAATTAGTACGAACTTTTAATAGTCCAAAACATCTCCGGGATGACTCCCGAGTTTATACTATATAAAAACTGACCGAATCTCGGTCTTATAACTTATATATCACACTCTACTATAGCGTTTGTATTCTTCAATAAAACATCTCCGGAATACTTCCGGGTTTTCATAAAATTATACTGACTGATCCTCGGTCTAAAATATACTCCTCATATATACAACGCTACTCTCTAGCATTATCGATTAAATTCGGTAATATTCATATACAAAAATTATTATCATATCATATGATATTATATAACATAATTTATAAAACATCGTAAATATAACATCGTGTATATATCGACATTATTTGAAAACAAACACAACACAACAGTTTCAAAAAAGTAGGGTTTGAAAATTTGCCTGGAGTCCAAGATACGTTTCCCGACTTCCTCTCGTTTCGGGTTTTCTAATCAACAAACATCATAATCTTAATCAGTATTCCTCCTCTCATCACCAACTTATATTTCTAATAAGTTCAATACTTCAGAATTTTCATTATTCGACCGACTCGAAATAAGTATCACTCCTTGGTCGAAACGGACGGTCAAAGTGGTCTTCTAGATTTGACTTTACCGTATATTACTATTACGTGACTCACACTCTATCATTTTTAATAATTTGTAAAATTAATATTTTAATACGAAACCACCTCGAGGAACTTCTTGAGTGCTTATAATATTTATCCTAAAAGTTTCATTTTGATAAAAGGAATTTAATTAGGTGAAAATCATTTCAAAAGTTCGGTCAACTACAGAGTTTTACTATTCAAACCGGTTTCACTAAAACATTGATATCTCTCAATCCATTAATTAATTGAAGCACCATTTTCGCGTACGTGATCTAGACAAAATTTAGAACACATTATTTGAAAATGGTTTTCTCGTAACAGGGTTGAAAATCCCGAAGTGACAGTTTCCTAACAGGGGGTTGTTTTTGACGTTCGTACTACGCGCGACCTCGGCTCCGACATTTTTATAAAATTGAAAAATCAACATTTTTACTAGAAATATTTATGGAAGCTAAGAAACTCTATTTCTTACTATCTTTAAAAATTTCATGATTTTTAAATATTTTTAAATCGATCATTTATATTTACAAAGTTCATAATTTGTAGAAGTTTTGTCGCGTAAATCCCTTTTACTAAAACGGTCATAACTTTTGATCCGTAAATCGGAATCAAGAGATTCAAGCACCTAAACGATTCTTATAACATTTTCTATCATAATCAAATGTTACTTTTTAAAAAACTACAGTTTATATATTCGGGAAATTCTGCAGAAATTTAAGTTGAGTTTTGTTCGTTTTAACGAGGTTACGATTACGATTTGAGTTTCGTTTACATCTTAATTCATTATACCACCATCAACAATCATCAAATCATCATCTCAACACTAAATCCTCTCAATAACATCATGTTCTTGAGGCAACAATCATCAACTTTAAAACTAACTAATTAAACATCAAGATAATTTCAAATCAATCATCGAAACCTTACTTATATCCAAGATCCTTACTTTTCTTGAAACTTAAAACTTAAACAAAGTTTGGATGAATATTTATACCTTCATTGAAGCTTTTTAATAATTAATAAAGTCCTAAGATCCTTGATGAAGCCTTGGTATAGCTTTAGGAGCCTTACACTTTCATTAAAAATTAAGAAAACAAGTTAGTGATTTTCGGAGTTACCATTCACCCTCAACTTCAAACATTTTTATAAAATTGAAAACTTATTGGATGGACATGAAATTTGGTGCGTGACTTACCCATGATATGAAAGAGGTTTGGCAAATATTTGGTGATTTTTGAATGAGTAGATCATGAGATATGAATTTGTCTTTCCATGGTGTTCTTGAAAATCAGCATGGAGTTTTTGGAGAGAGAGAGATTTTGTGAACTTCTTGCTTGCTTCTTGAATAAGACTTGTGTTATATGTTTGTATATCTTTTAGTATATAACCTAAGCTAGTGTTATGTTGGCATATCTTGGACAAATCTTACTAGCTTTCCTAGGTTACAAGCTAATCTAGTTGGTTTTAGCCTTTAACTTCACTATTCCTTAGCTTTAGGTGATCATGCCTATATAGCTTAGCTTACTATTTTATAAAGTAACCATGGTTACTTTTCTACCATGGTTTGTTAGCGTGATCCATTTATTTATCCGTTTACGCATTTGTTCGGTCGCTTAATCGTTTTCGTAATAATTTCTCGTAAACGGTTTGCGGCATAAATTCTTTCATATTTGTTCTTTATATTTTGAAGTATCATCCTTGGATATAAATCCGTAGGGTTTGGAATTCGTAATTATATTGTGATTTCCGTAATCCTCGATGGTTCGTAAATACGGTCATTTTTCAAAATTCATTTTCTTCGAAAACTATTAGCGTTTACATACATTCATTTTGTACATATAATCATGTTATCAACTTCGAAACTCAATTTCTCATGCACAACATAGTGTGGGCTAAAAAGTTTTCCCCATCTGCCAGGGTTACTATTCATTAAACGTTTTTACAAAGTCTCAAAAATTCGAGTTATTACAAGTGGGGAATTCATCCATCTACTAGTAGAAAAAGTGACTTGATTGATATTTTTGCCTGATCAGCAAGATATCGGGTTTATGCCAAAGTTTATTCTTTCCAAAATCATTGGGTATTAAAACTTTGTTTATACTTTTCATAACAGAGGTTTTCAAGGAGTGTATGAGATATATATATATATATATATATGTGTGTGTGTGTGTGTTTATATATATATCGAGACTTAATGAAGTTTCTCCTAACTTCATTTCTTTTAAATGATATTTCACAGATTGAGTCTATACAAGTTTTATCTTGTAGCTCCTTCTATATAAAGAACTTTTGAAAACTTATTATACTCTGAACAATGGTAGTTCAAGTAGTTTTTCTAAAGGGTATAATATACTGGAGTATTTTGTAACTTCATTTTTTAAGCTTATATCCAGTAAGTAATTATCTTACACTTGATATAGATTTTCAGTAAGTTATCGGTTCAGATACTTGTATTATTGATTAAGTTAAATATTATCTTGCATTATTTATTTTAATTTAAGTTAAATAATATTAATGGAAAGAAAGACCGTGACAACCCGGATTCCCGATCCCGGATCTGAGGGTGTTACAGGTAGAGAGACTACAGAAAGCAGCTGAGGGACCCTGTTTGGACAATGAATTTGATGAATTGCTAATGACTCTCAGGGTTTCGCTAACCAACAATTTCTTCACTTACAAAAAGGCTTTGGACATAAATATCAACTTTCTAATGGTGATTATGGTGACAAGAGATAACTTTGAAGAGAGGAGGATTATTTCCAACATAAATGACTCTAGTGTGGGCATGTCTATGCAGGTGTCTCTCAACTATCTCATATCTAAAAGAGCATCTGAGCTGGACATCCTAATCAACAAAGTGAACAGGGTGATTCCAGAGGACACTCTCTTGCTAAATGAACTCAATAAGGCTCAAGTAGCTGCTTTTCCAGAAGCATATCTCCAACCTAGCACGGGAGTGACCTACATCTGTTCAGCAACCAAAAAGTGCAGACATTTCATGATTCCAAAGCACTGTGTCATGGGGAAGGTGAGGCCGATCATGATATTAGAGACTGATTTGAAGACAAAGAGAAATAAGACTATAAAAGATGAAGAAGTAATCAAGATATTAGGAAGATACTTGAGAAATGCTGATGACCTGTTGCCTAGAGCCCAAATTAACTCAAAAGATGATTTGGATGATGATGAGCAGAAGAAGGATGAACAAAAATCTTCTGGCTCAAATTCAAGTCAAATTTCCAAAGTAATAGGCAACAAGGTGTATGAGAAGAGAAAAAGTAAGGAAGACAGGAAGGATGATGGGAAGAAAAAGAAGAGAGATGTAGAAGGGGATTCAAATAAGAAAACTGTCCATGAAGTAAAAGTTTCACAAATCAAACCTATTCAAGCCTCCAAGCCAAGCCAATCAGACTCTCAACCAATCCAACTTCAAAAGCCTAAATTCCTATTCAAACAAACTACAAACACCTTACTCAAAATACCAATCAGATCCAGCCAAGTCACACTAAAGAAAATATCAAATCTATCTCCATTTAAGCCTCCAATCAAAACTCACTTTAAGACTGTTGGGAGAAAACAAAAAAAAATGCAAGTTGATGCTGGTGTCATCTGGAACTACTTTAATCAAGATGATTTTCTCATAACAGATGATGACTATTTCTAACAACTATCTGAAGAAATAGAAAGTTTGGGTTGTCTCTTTGTCAGAAGTCAGAATCTACTATTTGGATGGATCCTTGATTTTGCTTAGCATGGAAGTAATGGAAACATTCTCAACCACATAATTAAAAAGGGTGATTAGATTTATGAATGACAAGGATACAGGTACAAGGATGTGGAAGGCTGTGATGTCTGAGAGGCTGAGAGAAAGGAATGAAAGATATGCAAGAAAAAAGGCTGAAAAGGAGGAAAGGGAAATACAATATGCTAAATAGATAGAGATGTTTGAACAAAGATCAAATGAACTCAAGGCAAGGGGCTGAGTAGAATCTCAAAAGATGGACATTTTCTAAACATTCAAGTTGGCAGATTCTCATGTTTCAGAGTTGGTTGCCTGAACAATTACTCATTGATTGAATGGATTAAACTGGTAGAAGCCTTAAGAGGGACATAAATAATTGAAGAAATTCAAGTGCTAGTAAATCTCAAGGACCTCATTAGGAAAGAACCAAGCTATAAAAATTTCATCTAGTGTCTGAAATATTTCAACTGATGTAACTACTCAATGTATAAAAAAAATTTAATTGTCAATCTGTCAATTTTTATGTATTTGATTTTAGCTTGGGGTTAGTATTGTTATCAGGCATGAATTTGTGATAAACAATCTTCTCACAAATTGGGGGAGATTATTGTGCAAGACATGCCTGTACAATAACAAGACTAAGTCACATTGACAACCCTAAGATTAAGTTGTATGATAATTATAATTCTATTTTTTTGAGTGTAAAATGGTTAGAAGATTAGACTGGGGGATTTTTCTGTGAACAAATTCAAGCTAAGAATTATACTTTAGAAGAAGATCAAGCCATGATCATGCCTTAGAGAAAAGTGTAGAAGCTTGGAGTTGAATAAAGCTGTTCTATGAAAAATGTTCTAAGTCAAGATATCGAAAACTCACAGATCAAGTTATATCAAGAAGTCCAGAGTGACTTATCGAGAAGTCCAAAATGGCTTGTAGAGAAGTCTCAGAAATATCGACAAGTCAAATGAAGATGTAGAGAACTGGAGATATCGACAAGTCATTTCTACATGTAGAGAACTCAGGGATATCGATAAGTCATTTCTACATGTAGAGAACTCAGAGATATCGATAAGTCAAATGAAGATGTGAATAAATTAGAAATATCAACAAGTAAATTTCTCATATAGAGATCTCAGAGATATCGATAAGTCAAAATGTGTATATAGAGATCTTATAGATATCGACAAGTCATTTCTACATGAAGAGATCTTAGACATATCGACAAGTCATTTAACATGCAAGGATCCAGAGACCTCGACAAGTCAAGTATACCTATAGAGAACTCAGAGATCTCGATAAGTCATCATACTTATTGAGATGTCACTTCTCTATAGAACAAACTGGAGATCTCAACATACTTCTCAAATACAGAATGCAGACAAGTTCAAGATTCAAGATTATCAGTCAACAAATGATCTATTCACTATATTGAAAAGTCTACAAAGTAGCTGAAAGAATACAAGATCAAGGGCCAAGATTAATTGGACAAAGGGTGGTCACATACGTGCAAGATTCTGCACATATTTGCTAATCTAGAAATGGAAATAGAAAAAGGTTTCTTTAAAAAGTGGTTTAGTACATTTTAGTGCAAGTATTGTAAACCCGTGCCGCTAGTCTATAAAGCATGCACGGGTCCTTAGTTCACTAGTAACAAACAGATTTAGATTTTCTTCTATTCTCTCAAGATAGAAACTGAGTTCTTATGTTCTTAAGAACACAGAATTTGTAACAAGACCAACTTAATTATTACAAATTAAGTGAGTTTTGAAAACATTATGCTTGTTGATTAATTCTGTAAATACAATATCTCTGCAATATCTTAACTGCTTTGTTCACCTAAATCCAAACAAGTTTAAAAAGGCTAAAAATCCAAGAAACACATTCACCCCCTTGTGTTGCATTCAATATCTAACAGAGATATCTGGAAATATCTTCTCACGATCAAACAATATTTGGCATCATCAATCTTCCCACGAATTGAACTTTGTACTTTCTTGGAAAAAAACATGTAAAAGTTCTTTTTGGATTTTTGGTGAAGTATATTTGGCATTATTTGGGGCTTTGTCTAAAATAATTTCTTCTACATGAGGTTTGTAAAAGCCAAAAGTTATAGCATTTCAATAAAATTACATTGATTCTTTGAATTGCAGCTTTCATCATGTCTTTTGAATGCACAAGCTTGGAATGTCAACCACTTTTTTTGCATTTATTGACGTTTTAAGACGCATTTGATTTCGTTTGATTTCTTATATAATTTGTTTCTCTACTATCTTCTCCAAGTGACATGTCTGATTTTTGAGATTGTAATGACATTTGACCACATTATGAGCTAAATTAGAACAATCTCCTTTCCCGACATGACATCTAAAAGCACAATCTTTTCTATTATTTACTTTCCTCCAATTGTTAACCCCTTGACATTAAATGTATTGGAACCACACCTTCCTAATGGATTTTTAGAAAAAAGAAAACAACAAAAATAATATGCTGCATCTTTTTCTGGTGAGTACTCTAACCAAGGAAATTTCTCAAACCAACATTTTTCAAATCGACGGGGATGATGTTCTGGACCCGAGAAAGGATAAACTTGCACATATTATATGGACCAAGATCAATATATGCCCTCCTAACTAAATATTTTTTATTTGGATCATAAGTCTCAATTTGTTTTCGCAAACCAGGATCACGTATCAATGAACTAAAATCAATACTTTCATTAATATTTTTAGAGTCAATACCTTTATTAACATCATGTTGCTCAGAGTTGTTGTTTGTCCGGGCAAAAATTTAAGGCTCGACTCCATGATCTCCATCTCCAGTGACTTTATTTTTTTTTATATTTAGGGGGACCGAAAGAAAATTATTAGTAAATTTTAAAATTTTTTATTGAAATTTTGGGGTTATTTTGGAGTGGGGGGGCTCCCTTTGGTCCCCCTAGTTCATTCCCTAACTATCTAGTCAACTAAATGTCAAATATAAAAATTACTTATTCAAATACAAATTTCATGTGCCATTCATGCATGTTTATGTTTACCTCTATAAAACTTATATTTTAAGGGTGATAATTTATGCATCCCTAGAAATATTTATACCTCATTCACTCTTGCCTTAAAATATCCTTATTTTTAATTGTGCCTTATTTTATTAACTCGACTTATTATCTTTTTATTACTAATAATCATAGTTGGATGTCTAAGTTTAGACTTTTGTTATAACTTGATTTTTAATGTTTTCTTTTGAACTTTTGTTATAACTTTTAGAGACCCGGATAATACAATAATAAGTGAAATATTGGATCTTTGTTTGTTTTTAAGTTATGTTATTTTGATCTACTTCATGTGTTCTTGCGAAAAAGTACCAGAGTAATTGGAGTGTTTATTTTAAAATTTATGATGTAGGTACTACACAAAGGAGTACCTTCAAAAAATTTTACATTCTTTTTAAGATGCAGTGTTCACGCAAATCGGAAAAAAATAGTATTGTCAAGATAAATAAATTGTTAATTCTAATGAAGTTTAGATAGGGGTATTTGGACCAAATATAAATTAGGGGGTGTATAGATAACTTCAAAGTATGCATAAATTAGCATCCTATTTTAATTTTCTTTCTGTTACACTCTACACTAACTTTTATAAATTGTGAATATGAATGGAAATCTTATAGAAGAAGTTAGGTTAATGTCTCTAGACTAATAAAGTTTATTTGTTAAAAAATTATTGATGATTTTGTCAATCTCTAGTGATCATGACTAACTTTTGAATCAGTGAAATGCACACGTAAATAAGTTGAAAAGCATATCAAAATTTGAAAGATGAGACGAAAGAATAATTGGAAAACCATTATGTCCAAATTGTAACGAAGAGTTATAAAGTTTACTTTAAATATTCTTTAATAAAAACAAGGTTTATTTATTCTTATAAATTTATATCTTATAAAGAATTAGGATGTTGATAAATTGCACATCTTAATTGATGGTTGTACACTGTTAGGAATCACATGTATTTTTTATGATAAACAAAATATATATCATAATTATTCATTAAGTATATGTAGTTGTCAACGACTAACTATCATTGTCTGATTGCTGTTGACAAAATAGCTTATCAACTGATAAACTTAGCAATATTTTCATGTAGATCTCAGTTTTAGTCACTGATGTAATTATTCATTCTATAGTCATGATTGACTCAATGGATAAATAGAATCGGATCGTTAATTGTAAATATGAAATGCCATATAATTTTATCGAAATAAATTGAGTCATCAACGACTAAAAAGAATACACCATCAACGCCTAGAAGCCATCAACTGCTAGAGTCTATCAACTGCTAAAGTTTATCAACGGCTAAAGGCATCAAATCATCAAATGCTTGAGGATTAGACCATTAAAGGCTAAAGCAGAAAATAATAATTGATAGTGGTTTAGCAGAGCACAAATATTCAATCTAACAGTGCACATGGGTCGATAAAGATCTCAGTTTGAAAATGGAAGACAAAGACAAAAGTTCTATATTATCTTGGAATATGAGGAAGAAGAAATATTTCACTTCCCTGCATGACAAATTGGAAAGACATTCAAGGTTCAAGAATCAAGATCAAGAAATCTAATTTAGTCAAGGGTCACGAGGTGGAATGCGGAAGCAATCTAGCTGGACATAGAGGCATCATGTAATATTTTTTTTCTCGGAGATTTGTAACTTGGTAATATATAAAGCAAGAAATAAGTTTATAAATTTTTTCTTAGAGCTTAGCTGAGAGCAATATTTCTGAGAGAAACGCCGTAAAAGAAGCTGTGAAATTACCTTGTAATTTATACATATTATTTCTTCAATATATAGCTCAGGTGGTAAATTCTAAAATAAATCACCTATCTTGTATTCTTACTTCTGTTTAGTAGTTATTAAAGTTCAAGTTTGGGAAAATTTCTAATTATTCAACCCCCTATTTCTATAAAGTACACTGTTATTGATTGATAGTAAATAATAATTGGTATCAGAGCAAGCCTTCAATATACAGAAGGTTTACAGATCCTGAAATTGTTTAATCAATCATGAGTAAGAAGGATGTTGATTTGAAGATTCAAATTCCGGACAAAGTATACTATTCTCACTGGAAAGTGAAAATGAGACTCCACTTAATGTCTCAATATGGGAACTTTGTTATTTATATTGACAATGGTCCTTATGTCCCTATGGAGACAATCACAAGACTTGCAGATCCTGATGGAACTATTGGTGCAGATAAAATTGTTGTAAAAATTCACTAGTGGATTTTGAAGAAGTCAACAAATATAAGAGGACTATGAATGTTCTCTTTAATAGGATAGACTCTGACAAGTTTGAATGTATTATGAATAGTTCTACAGCTAAGGATGTTTGGGACACCATTCAAACACTTTGAATTATCTAAGCAGGTTGGAGAAAACAAGATGCAGTTTCTCATACAACAGTATGAGTATTTTCACTGTGAAGGCTTGAGTGAAACTTTCAACAGATTCTAAAAGTTGTTGAATGGCTTAAAGTTGCATGGTAGAGTTTATCAAGTCAAAAAATCTAATATGAAATTCTTAAGATCTCTTCCAAAGGAATGGAATCAACAACAGTCTCTATCAGAAACTCATTTGAGTACAGAAAATACACACTTGATAGACTGCATGGTGTCTTCAAAACTTATGAGCTAGAAATGCAACAGAATGAAGTGATAGAAAAGAGCAAACAGAAACACAGATATGCAGCTCTTGTTGCATCTAGTCATTGTGAGAAGCAAGTGGAAGCCAAAATAGAATCTACAACCAATGAAGCTGAAAAAACAAGACCTAAATTATCAAAAGATAAAGTTAAAGCTGTTGGAGCTGTAAGTGACTCTTCTTCAACAGATGAGTTAGAAGAGTTGGATGAATATATGGCCTTTCTGTCTAAATAATTTCTTAACTTCAAATTTACAAAGAAAATCTTTCTCCAAGACATTTAAAAAAGATTCAGTATAAAAAAAAATTTGGTTGAGAAGTCCAAATTCAAGTGCTACAATTGTGGAATAATTAGACACTTTGCCAATAAATGCAGAAAACCAAAGAATCCTAGAAGTGGTGAAACTATTGACTACAAGGTGAAATACTTTGATCTCTTGAGACAAAAGGAGAAAGCTTTCATCATTAAGGAAAAAGATTGGGCTGATGGAGATGATTTTGATGAAGAAGCTAAATATGTGAATCTGGAACTATTAGCTAATGATGATGGTCTTGAAGCTAGTCCATCAAGAAATCAGGTAATCACTACCGATCTGTGACGCCCTCCAAACCCAGGTCAGAAGTTTGGGGTTCACAACACACACACACAATATATAAACCTGTATATAGAATATTATATGCATTGAACCTTCTTTATACAACCATGGATCGCAACAGGTTAAAGTATGAAAATAAACCACAACCTTAATTTTAGTACATCATACCAAATCCCAACTAGTTCAACTTACTACTAATAATGATGTCATTCTTACAATCTTACATAACTCATCTACAATATAAAGCTCCTGCTAGCTCGATCCAACTTAACCTAGAATCCTAGCTTGCACACTGGATTGGGAATCCTCGTTACCAACAACTTCCTTTTTCAACTGTAGAATAACATAACTAGCTCAGCAAGTCATAATAGCAACAACTGAGGTTAAATAATTATCAATTGAAATGATTCATATGAATCAAGTTTCTTGATAAGCAATGATTAGAATTGGATATTCACTTTTAATTCTAAAAAAAATACCAAGGTTAGCCTGCTGATCAGTCACACACTAACCCCGAGCAAGGCTCCTAGCTTTGCTCTCTATATTGGATCCAAGGCACGCATTGGCCTAATATGACCACGAATCTTGTCTGACCACAAATCTGGTCCACATTTATAAAATCATCCAATTCTAAAATGATTCAATATGATAATCATTGTAATTCAATAAAAATAGAATCATGATTAACATTGATAAAGCATTTATCTCAGAGCATAAAACATTTCACAAGTATTACCAGGGTATATCAAGGTGTAAATATGAAGAACGGCTTCAAGCCTAATGAAGAATCAAGTATCTGATGAACAATGGTTTAATGATAATACATGGTATAGATCTTCGATGTAATAGGGTATTCCAGGATATATAAGTTTTTGTATACTCAAGAAATTTTGTTGCAATACTTGGTTTATGGTGTGTATGTATTTATGGAGTAGTAATGTATTTGTATGGTTTAATATTTGGGAAATTAAGCATTGGTGGTTTACAAGAAATAAAGCTTACAGCTCAAGTTCAATGATATGATCAGGGTTCAAGGTTGAATAGTTTAAAGCGCTTGCAATATTAAACATGATTTGTTTTGAATACTAGCAACATGTTAAGAGAAAGTTCAGAAATATTTGCAATATATCTCGAAGAAAGGTTCAGAAGTACTTGCCTTATCACAAATGATTTCCAACTTTACTTGTACTCATCTAACAGTTTTACTCATCTATCACTTTCCTTATTTTTCTATGCCTTGCTTCTGTTCATCAATCACTTGCCTTCTATTTCTACGTTTCAGTTCTATTTACGGATCACTGGTTTTCTTTATCTATGCCTCGCTTAGTCTGCTAGGCATCACAAATATCTTTCAATATTCAATCTCATATTATTCTAATCGTTACATCGATGTCATAAGCTTCTATCTACCCTTCATTTTACCCAAATCCGATTTTCGGATTAAAAGTTATAGCAAAAATCGTCAAACAATAACCACATAGGCATATAACACATCAATCAGATAGCACGTAGCACGTAGCACTTGGCATAAAGGATATTCGATTAAAATAATTTTTCAAAGAAGATTCAGGGTCAAAATGATTTTCCAGATATTTAATACAAATTTTTTAAAATTATTCAGAATTAAAACGGGTACCAGAATTATTTTATAAATATTTAACAAGGTTCGAATACCCGAATCTGACTTTGAAATCATTTAATAATAATTATCGAGCCTTGAATGTAATTTAAAATAATATTTTAAAAATCAAAACTATTTTTCATAAATTTTTAAATCAAAATAAATAATTAACTCTGATTAAATAATCAAATAAAATTAATTAATAACTAATTAAATTAATTAATCAGTTAATATTTAAATTAATTGATTAATTAAATAATTAATTATCAACTAAAATTAATTAATTAAATAATTAAGATTTATTTTGGAATTAAAAATAATTTTCAGAATTAAAAATGATGAATTTTATGAATTTTAAATAATTAAAACCATTTTATGAAATTAAAATAAAAGGAAATACTATTTTTGAAAATATTTAAAACAACCATCCTGTTTTTGTAAAGTTTTGAAACTGAACTACAGGATTTATAACTTTTCCAAACTACAGGGGGTCAAATTGTAATTCTCCCCTTGTCACTTGCTTCGGCCACCGCGCCGCCACCGGCCAGCTTTCATCTTATTAGGAAATGAATAACACACAGGGGGGTGAATGCGTTTTACTGTTTTTATGCTTTTCTTGAGCTTTTTATGGTTGAACAAGGTAAATTAAATCTTGTAGTGAAATGTGTTACTGCAGAAATTTAGCATGCAATAATAAAGA
This sequence comes from Apium graveolens, assembly GCF_009905375.1. Taxonomy (NCBI): domain Eukaryota; kingdom Viridiplantae; phylum Streptophyta; class Magnoliopsida; order Apiales; family Apiaceae; genus Apium; species Apium graveolens. The sequence continues at coordinate 160,514,717 of NC_133650.1, forward strand.
ACACAGATCTTTTCAAAACTCACTTAATTTTATATTAAAATTAAGAATTTTTTGCTACAAAATTTCTAGGCTCTTTGTTAAAGAGTTTAGCTTCTATCTTGAGAGAGTTACAAGACTTTCTATCTAAATTGTTACAACTGACTAAAGGAACACTATTAACTTTATAATTTAGTTAACTGCTGGTTTACACAGTGTACAATAAGACATGCTATTAACTTTAGTAAACTGTCACTTGTCATTTCCATTTTAGTAAAAGTTTATCTTCCATTTCTGGCTTAACATATCTTAGCATCTTGTGTTTACTTTGATCTTCCTTTGTGAGTTAATCTTCACCATTGATCTTGCACATCCTTCAAGCTGCTTTTTGTAGACTTGTCAATCCAGCTGTTTGGATTGTTTGTTGATTATAAATCTTGGATATTTAATTGGTCTGCAATTTTGTACTTTGAGATTTTACCTCGAGATCTCCATTTGGTCTATAGAGAACTTGACATCTCGATAAGTATATTGGCTTATTGAGATCTCTAATACTCCATAGTTAATTTGACTTGTAGAGGTCTCTGAGTTCTCTATAAGAGAATTTGGCTTGTCGAGATCTGTAGTCTTCATATCTTCACTTTGACTTATCGATATCTCTGAGTTCTCTAGTGGTTTGTTGACTTATCGATAACTCAAAGTTCTCTAGTCAAATTTGACTTGTCGATAACTCAGAGTTCTCTAGTGAATTTTGGCTTATCGATATCTCTGAGTTCTCTAATGGAATTTGACTTATCCATAACTCCGAGTTCTCTAATGAATGTTGACTTGTCGATAACTCTGAGTTCTCTAGTGAAGAAACGAATTGCCGATATCTCCAATCTCCATGTCTTCAATTTGGCTTGTCGATATCTCTCTGTGAGTTCTCTATAAGCTTTTCTGACTTCTCGATAAGTCACTTAGAGTTCTCCAGTGACTTCTCTATAACACTAAATCTGTGACGTGTAAAGATCTTTGACTTAGAATATTGTTATCCAAACAGATTTATTCAACTTCAAGCTTCTCCAAAATTCTTCTGAGGCATGACCTTCTTGATCTTCTTCCAGAATGAATCCTTAGGCTTGATACTGTTTAAACAAAAAGACTTCAGTCTACTCCTTTAACATTTTTACAGACTTTAAATGTTACAAGTACAAATGCAAACTAAGATTACAATACAACTTCCTTAGGGTTGTCAATTTGACTTAGTCTTGTTAAAGTACAGGCATGTCTTGAACAATAATCTCCCCTAATTTATGAAAAGATTGCTTAAAACAAATTCATGCCTGTTAACAAGACTAACCCCAAGTTAAAAAAAATATAAAATGAAATCAATACATAAAGCTTGATAGAATTACAACTTTTATATACAGTAGGAGATTTACAAAGTTTAATGGTTACAAGTATCAGGTAAAGACAGTTTTTGTATATGCTTCTTCCATAAGAACATCTTTCAAGTGATCAAGAATTTCCAGTTCTTCTATGATAGGTGTTCCACTTAGAGCTTCCACAAGTTTTTGTCTTGCTACCTTTGGATAACCACTGTCTAGTAAATCAATCCTAAATTTTGAGAATCGACCAGCTTTGATGTTTAAAAATTTCCCATCCTTTGAGATTCTGCTCATTCATTTGGCCTTGAGCTCTTCTGATCTTTTTATGTACATCTCTATTTCTTCATCATACATCCTCCTTCTTTCTTCAGATTCAGCCTCATTTCTTTTATTGTTTTCTCCCTTGTAATCAACCATTCATCTAGAACTGATCTCCATGCCCTTGTAACAGTATCCTTGTCCTTTAGCAAACTTATCATTCTCTTAATTTATGTGGGAGAAAGAGATTCCATTAAATCACAGCCAAGGAAGGTAAAGGACCCATCTTCGTAATAAATTCTAACTTCCCTTGGAGATACAACCCGGACTCTAACTATTTCTTCAGCTAAATGTTGGAAATAATCTTCATCTGAGATGTACCAATTTAGAGGTAGAAAGTCATTTTGCTTAAAGCAGTTCCAGATGGCCCTTTCAGTAACTTCGACCTCTTTAGTAGACTTCGCCTTTTTAGTTTTTCTCCCAACAGTCTTGTAGTGAATTTTATGTGATGGTTTGACAGAAGGTAGGACTGATATTTTCTTTAGAGTTGTCGGGCTTGAGGTGATTGGGATTTTTAGGAAGGAGTTGGCAGTTTGTTTGTAGAGAAATTTTGGCTTTAGAGTTTGAGGAGTTTTGATGTTTGAGATAGTTGATTTTGAAGGTTGAGCTGAGGTTTGAGCTAGCTGTGTTTGGATTTTTAGGGTTTTGTGTGTTTCTGAGTTATCATGAGTCTTTTTGGTTCTCCTCTCACTTCCTCTTTTCTTTTCATCATTATTCTTCTCTTCCTGCTTTTTGTCCTTACTACTAGTTTCCTTGGGGGATTGACTTGGAATTGAGCCAGAAGATTTTTGTTCATCTTTCTGCTCATCATCATCCTCATCTTTCCTTAGGTTATACTTAGTAGTTGGCAACATGTTGTCATAGTCTACAAGATATCTTTCCAAGATCTTTATCATCTCCACATCCTCATGCTTCTTGCTCTTCTTAATCTTTAAATCAGACTGTAAAGTCACGAGCAGCCTTAAGTTTGATCTGACACAATGTTTAGGAATATAGAGATGCTTGGCATGCTTGGTTGAAGGGCATATATAAACAATTCCCTTGTCTGGAGATAGATAGGCTTCTGAAAAAGCTGTTATTTGTGCCTTTTTAAGCTCATGTAGAAGTTGAGTGTCTTCAGAAATTACTTGGTGTACTTTATCAATCATAACATCCAATTCAGATGCTCTCAATGTTTGCAGATTTCCCAAAGTAACTTGAAGACACCTGTCCACCCCACAATCATTTATATTCATCACAATTCTTTTCTCTAGAAAGTTGTCAATCTTTACCACCACTCCTCTTACAAAATTGATATTCTTGCCTAAAGCTTTCTTGCAACTCATATAGTTGTGTTGAAGAGACACTCTTAGTGCTGCAAGAAGGTCATTGAATTCCTGATCTTAATTAGGTCGTTCTGCAGCCCTTAGTAGTCTTTTTTTTCCAACATCAACTTGAGTATTTGAGCTTTATCCTACATGAACAGGTTTTTGAGATTAGGTTTTAGCATTCTTGGATTGTGCAATCCTAGCCTCAATCTCCCCCTTAGTCTCGGAAACATGCATGAGCAAGGGAGTTGGAAGTTCTGGCTTAATTTGTTCAGGTAAGGCAGGCAGTGAAATGTTAAGCTTTCCCATGATGGCTCTCAAAGCAACATAATTCTGCATTTGAAGATGCTTATGAGAGTCCACCAGGGTCTGGATGTCAGTTGTTGACTTTTGACTAGAGAAGTCAAGGCTTGAACTTGTGCAGTGAGAGAAGCATTTGAGTCTTGCAGTGCTGAGACTTAAGTTTGAAGAGATTGGATTTGCAGATTTGTAGAAGTGGAGCCAGGTTGATAAGATCTAGTAGATGTGCTAAATGTTTCTTCTACAGCCTGTTTGATGCCTTTCATAAGCAAAGCCGAAGGCTCATATATGCTCTGGTGAAGTTGGTCCAACTTGATCTTAGTGTCTTTTGAATGAGTGAATTTTAGCTGAACAACTGTATGGAGAGATATAAAGGATTGTTTAAGATTTTTGACTTCCTTCTCAATTGTAGTAAGATCCATCCTTGACATTTTCTCATCAAAGTTCTTGAATTTGGAAGTGATCTTTACTTGAGATGGTAGAATCTCATCCATCTTCTCATTTACCAACATCCTAATTTTGTCTTCATGACCAGTTAGCTTGACTTCAAGAGATTTACCAAAAAGATGAAATGCTTTGAGCTGAGCTTTGTACACTTCTGTAATTGCATCATATACATCTTGTGGAGTCAAGGCCTTTGCATTGCTTCCCAGAATAGTGATGTATTCTTCCCTAAATCTGGCCAAGACTTGATCCATTTCCAATACAAAGTCCTGAGAGAGCCATGCATCCATATTTCCATCTTTTTTTGTATCATTGACAATTTTCTCTTTTTGCTTCTCAACTTCTTCATTGTATGTAAGCATGATAGCTTGATTGCTCATGTTTGAAGTCAGTTGATGCTGTGAAAGGTTTGTCAGTCCAGAAATCTGCTCAACTAGTAGATCATCTACAGATGTGGGTTGAGAGCCAGATTCTTGTAGCCAGTGAGAGAGAATGTGTGGTTGTTGAAGTTGTGAAGTGGAGGGTTCAGAAACACCTATGAATGAGGTCATATTTTGACTCACAGATTGCTCTTTTGTTTTGACAGTGTGTTGTTCTCCACTTATAGTGGGAACCTCCAATTGAATTGGAGGGGATTTTACTGGGTTACTGTCATGTACACCAGCCTCAAACCCTTGTGTGTCTTGTACCACACTGTCACCTGAATGTGCTATACTTGCCTCCCCCATAGCGGGATCATTGGCAATTGTACTCCTAGCATCAACTGCCAAAGCAATTTCTGCTAGGGTTTTGAGGGGAGTTGTCCCTTCATGATGAACCTCCAATTGAATTGGAGAGGATTTCGATAGGTCCCCCTCAGGAGTACTACCCTCAAATCTTACAGTCTGTGAAGACTCATTTGCACATAAAGGTGCATTTAAGACATCCATGGGGTCTTCAGTAAAAACTGATGAATCCCCCATGGTTTTGATGGTGTCATCAAGGTCTACCCCAGCTAATAGCCTCTCACCATCTAAATGTAGTGTTTGGGTGGTGAGAAAGGTTTTTTGAACCAAGTCACTTGATTTAGCTTGCACTTGAAAATTAGATTTAAGTGCTGTTGGTAGAGAAGAAATTTGAGAGAGTAGAGAGTGTTGCTCAGATGTGAGTGTTGGAAGTGCAGACTCTTTACATGGTGTATTGAGGTGAATGCTCTTTTCAATAGATACACCCTGTTGAGAGGATGCATCTAGAGTCTGTTTAGTCCCCATTGTTAGAAGTGCATCCTGTTGGGAGGATACAGAGGTGGCTAGAGTGGTCAACTCAGATCTCTTACTTCTTTTGGATCTCTTGACCAAATGTGACTCAGCTTCTTCTTTATCCTCACCACTCTAAGTTATAACTGCTAAAGTTACCCCCTTTCTCTTCTTTTTACTTACCTCATCCTTTTAAGAAGATGAGGTGGTTGGTTTCCTAGCTTCTACAGGTTTTGAAGGAATAGGCTCAACATGGGTAGGTTCCTGTGGGTGTGCCTGTGTTTATGCTTCCACAGGCTCAGGAACCATTATTGCACTAGGTTGATTTGCACTACTTCTCGTGTCTGGCATAGAATAAGGGTAAGTCTTGAATATTTCAATCATGAAAGGTGTTAACTTAAGACTTACTAGAGCCTTATTCTTAGTAAGAAGTTATCCAAATAAAATTTTGGATAATTGCTTACAATTGTCAATTAGTGTCCTGTTTACACCTTCTAGCATATATATTTCATTAACTTTTTAATTTAAAGTTGATATAATAAACCTAGGCAGAAAAATCTCCTTACCTCTTGACTCCAATGGTATTGTGAGTCTGGTGCTCAGCTCCTCCAGTATGTAGTGTCCTACATTTATCTGTTTGTTGAAGGCCATTGAGTAGACCAGCTTCTGGACAACATTTGAAATGTTGCCAAATCCTGACTTTCTGCAAGTGAATACCCTTATCACAGAATCAAACAGGAATGACCATTCCCTCCTTAAATACTTCTTGTTCATGCTGGCCAGATTGATCCTCTCAGAGTAATTGATGAAGTCCATGAATTCATACATCTCATTCTGAGTTGGAGCCTCCACTAACTTGTCAGTAGGAATGCCCAAAGCCTTATTGAAATCATCCTCAAGAATCTCCACCTGTTGTCCTTTAATTGTGCAGTTTATCACTATGGTTTTTGCTTGATTCTCATGCACAACTGTCCTTGTTGTTGTTATGTTCCAGAAATCCCCTAACACATCCAAATACAACACATGATTAGCAGTAAGAGCACCTACAAAGTTGGTCTCAGAAAGGAACTTGACAAAGCAGTAAAAAGCTTCAGGTGCTTGGTTTGCATCCAGAAATGCAAGAAAGTTGGTCTCCTTGGGGATGAAGGATACAAGATTGTTGGCTGCCATTGATATGAGTATGAAGTTTAGTGGATAAAAGAGATTTGTGATAAAGGAGGAAAAATGAGAGAGAAATCAGTTTTGGATTGAAAGCTAGGTCACTTGAGATCTCGAAAGATGTAAGTATGTATATGTATCGAGATGTCTTGGTATTTATAGTAAAAGCAAATGACTTGTCGAGAACTCAAAAATAGACGTTTAGAATTAGTCTATGTAGAAGTCATTTTAAGAAATGAAATTACATATCGAGAAGTCATTTAAAATTACTCTTATAGAGAACTAAAAATTGACTTATCAAGATGTCAAATAAATACCCAGTTTGTCCAAAAATGGACTGAGTTAATTCCAACTTTTATTTGAATAAATTAAAAATAAAATTAGAATAAATATGCCAAAAGTATTTTATCAAAATAATTTATTAAGTTAAATTATTTCAATTCTGAGTTATTGAGAAGTCTAAGAATTATACTTGTAGAGATTTGTGTGTATTAACACTACTAGAGAACTCTACAAGGATTTATCGATAAGTCATAATAAAGCTTATCGAGAAGTCACTCGAGAAGTCAGTAAATTGACTTATCGAGAACTCACTCGAGAAGTCTTAAAATGACTTGTCGATAAGTCAATTAGACTTATCGAGAAGTCAGTTCTCTATATACTTTTGAACATTCTAATTCTGCCTTGTGTTAATTTCACATATTAAGAAAGTGAATTAACAACTGAGCAGTTTACTTAGAATATGAAAAATTCCAAGTTAAGGATTTTATTTTGAACAATAAATATGCAGATATTTCTGAAATATTTATAATTCATATTTCAGTTAATTTCCAATTAAATAAAATTAATTTTGATTTACTAGAAATTAATCTCCTGCAAAACATTAGATGAGTTATTTCCTTAGGATGAAGAATTAAGCATTCCAATTTCACTTACAAGTCTAGTGAAAGTTGCTTCATCCAAAGGTTTAGTAAAAATGTCAGCTAATTGTTTTTCTGTTGGAACAAAAATGAGATCAATGGTACCATTTGTAGCATGTTCTATAATAAAATGGCACCTTACATCAATGAGCTTTGTTCTAGAATGATTAACTGGATTAGCCACTATAGATATAACACTAGTATTATCACACATGATAGGAATTTTGTGTAACACTAGGCCATAATCCATTAGCTGATTTCTAATCCAAAGCACTTGAGCACAACAACTTCGTGCAACTATGTATTCAGCCTCTACTATAGAAGTTGATACAGATTATTATTTCTTGCTATACCAGGATACAAGTCTTTGACCAAGAAATTGAAAGCTTCCACTAGTACTCTTTCTGTCAACCCTGCATCCAGCAAAATTTGCATCTGTGTAGCCAACAGCTTCAAAACCAGTTCCCTCAGGATACCATAATCCCAAGTTTGGAGTCCCCTTCAAATATCTGAAAATCCTCTTCACAACCATCAAATATCATTCTTTTGGATTGGCTTGAAATCTTGCACATAGTCATGTTGCAAACATGATGTCTGGTCTACTTGCAGTTAAGTAAAGCAATGATCCAATCATTCCTCTATAGCTTGAAATATCTACACTCTTGCCTTTTCTATCTTCATCCAACTTTGTTATTGTAGACATAGGTGTAGAAGCAGGTGAACAATCAACCATACCAAACTTTTTCTATAAATCCTTGACATACTTAGTTTGGCTGATGAAGATCCCATCACTTCTTTGACTGACTTGTAGTCCAAGAAAGTAACTTAATTCCCCCATCAGACTCATTTCATATTCACTCTGCATAAGCTTAGAAAATCTTTAGCAAAGCTTTTCATTTATAGAACCAAAGATGATATCATCCACATAGATCTGAACTTGGATCATATCTTCCCCATGTTTCTTGTAGAAGAGAGTCTTGTCTATAGTACCTCTAGTAAAACCATGCTTCAGTAGGAATTCTGACAATGTAACATACCAAGCTCTAGGTGCCTGCTTTAGTCCATATAGAGCCTTGAGTAACTTGTACACAAAATTTAGAAATTCTGGATCTTTAAAGCTAGGTGGTTGTTGCACATAAACTTCTTCTTTTAGCTCACCATTCAGGAAGGCACTTTTGACATCTATTTGATACACTTAAAAATTTGAATGTGCAGCGAATGCTAGAAAAATCCTTATTGCTTCAAGTCTTACAAATGGAGAAAAAGTTTCATCATAATCAATTCCTTCTTCTTGTGAGTAGCCTTTTGCAACCAATCTTGCTTTGTTTATGGTACTATACCATTTTCATCCATCTTGTTCCTGAACACCCATTTTGTTCCAATAATTCTTCTATTCTTTGGTGCATGAACTAACTTCCAAACTTTGTTCCTTTCAAACTGATTAAGCTCCTCTTGCATAACACATATCCAATCAGGATCCATTAGAGCTTCTTCAGTTTTCTTGGGTTCTATCTGAGACAGAAAACATGCATGTAGGCACTCATTTACAGTTGCACTTCTAGTCCTCAGACCAGCAGTAGGATCACCAATATTTGCTTTTCTTGTGTGACTTCTATCCCACTTCCTTGTATGAGTTTGTTGACTTGTGCCTTCATCATTCTCTTCATTATTGGTATGACTGCTAGTTCTTTCTTCTCTTTCTCCCCTGAGTTTGTGCTATCAAATTTAGGTGTTTGAGATGAGCTTCCATTCCTATTATTTTCTTGTTCAGTAATCTCTTCATTCAACATCTGTTGTGCATTGACTTCATCTTCACCATCAGAATCACTATCAATGTTGAGGTTTTCAAATACATGGGCTTCAACTTCATTTTTATCAAGGCATTCCAAGTCTGGACACTTGTCATCATCAAAAGTCACATCCGTGCTTTTCATAACCTTTTTTTGATCTATTATATAGACCTTGTAGGCCGTTCTTTCCAATGAATATACCAGAAAAATTGCTTCAAAGACTTTTGAGTCAAATTTTCCCATATATTCAGAGTTGTCTTTCAAAATATAACACTTGCTTCCAAACACATGAAGATGCTTTACAGTAGGCTTTCTTTTAGACATGATTGAATATGGTGATTTGCCATGTGCCTTGTTAATGAGATATCTGTTCTGAGTGTAACATGCAGTGTTAACAGCCTCTTCCCAGAAACTTGTTGGCAACTTAGCATCTTGCAACATTGTTCTAGCAGCTTCAACTAATGTTCTGTTCTTTCTTTCAACTACTCCATTTTGTTGAGGTGTTAGCAGCTGAGAATTCTTGAACAATGTCCTTACTTTTGCAGAATTCACTCAATGTTGTATTTCTGAATTCTGTTCCATTATCACTTCTCAATCTTTTTACACAATTTTGATCTTCAGCCTGTTTTTCTATCTTCTTGATCTTCAGAGCAACTTCACCAGTTTTCTTGCTGATAAAAGTGCATTCTTCTTTGTTGAATAAGACTTCAGAACCTTTGTCTGTAAATTGGCTAACACTGAGAAGATTCAATTCAAGACCAGCTACTAGTGCTACATCATCAATGACAAAATTTTCAGAAACGATCTTGCCATATCCCATTGTGAATCCTTTGCTGTTGTCTCCAAAGGTCACCAAAGGGCCAACCTTCTCCTCAAACTATGATAGCAGGGCCTTATCACCTGTCATATGTCTAGAACATCCACTATCAATGATCCATATGACCTTCTTCACTTTGCCCTGCACACAATGAGTTTTAAGTATGTTTAGCAACCCAAGCAGTGTTGGGTACTTTCTTCTTGTTAACTGATTTAGCAGAAGTAGAATGAGTTATTTCAGATAAAATAGAATTCATTAACTGTTGTGCATTTTTCTTATCTGATGTAGACCCAATTTTTGTTTCTTTAAGATCTACTCTCAGTTTGTGGAAACTCTTCATCACTTTCAAGTTGCAAGATATACAGTCAAACTTGTCACAGAATTAGTAGGGATCATTTGCATCTGCTTCGTTGTACTTGCATGCTGCTTGAGCTGGCTTGCTAACAACCTCTTTATAAAGGTGAGTTAGATGATTTACAGAGCCACATTTTTCACACTTCTTTCTTGGAGCATCTGCAACATAAGCAAAATTATTGCTTTTGTTTATCCCAATTTTCCCATTTCTATTTATCTTATTCTTTCTTGCATCATCAGTCTTGGTCTCTTTGACAGGTGTCTTGGAACTTTGTTTGTCCATGAGCTTCTCTTCATCTTTGGAAGATGGAGTTATTTCTGCATTTTTCTTCTCTTTATCTTTATCAACAATTTCTTGCTTGATAATCAACTCTTCTTCACTGAAATTAACTTCACATGCCTTGAACATAGGTGAGATAACCTTTTTCAGCATTACTGGAATATTTTTATTTTTTGTTGCTTTTCCTTTGTCACCTATATCTTTCTTTTTGTTGTTCGAGGCATCATAGTCAAGACCAATAACAATGTTTGCACATGTCTTATTTTTCTCATGGTACTGTCCAATTAACTTAGATGCATTCTTGAAGGATTTTAATTTAACTTCATTCTTCTCCAGCTTCTCCCTTAGTACTGCTTCAATTTCACTTGCACACTTGAGCTTGTTCTTCAGATATGCATTTTCTTGTCTTACAGTTTCAAGCTCTACCAACAACAATTCAGCTTCTTGTTTCTCACTTTCAAGCTTCTCATTTATCTTTGTCAGTCTGCTAACTTCTTCATTAGCAGCAACCATATTTGTATGTATGTGAAACATTTCTGTGCTCATCTTTTCTACAGTTTCCTTATATTGACTCACATTTAAATCAATGGTAGTGAGAGTTGGTACTTGTGATTTTGATGAGGATGATTCTCCTTTCTCCAAGGTCATTAAAGCATAATTTCCAACTTCCTCATCTTCATCATTATCAGAATCATCCTAACTTTTTCCCTCTGCAATATAAGCTTTGCTTTGCTGTTTTTTTAGAAGAGCTTCATACTTTGCTTCCAGTTCAGGATAAGCTTTGTCTTTCTTTGCTTTCTTGGGTTTCCTGCATTCTGTAGCAAAATGGCTAATTCATCACAATTATAGCACCTTATCTTAGATATGTCAACTGATCCAGTTTTGTAACCATTCTTGCTATCAGAAGTGTACTTCCTTTTTCCTTTCCAGCTGCCGTCTTTGTTGAAAAACTGTCCTTTACCCTTAAAGTATCTTAGCTTCTTTACTCTAATGTTAGAGAATTTTCTAGCCAAATAGGTCATTGACTGATATAGCTCATCCAGTTCATCAAGAGTGTAGAACTTATCTTCTTCCAAAACCAGAATGACTTGTTCCTGTGAATCAATTGTTCTTTGCTCACTTGGTGAGGCAACTGGAGTTTGAGATCTTGGCTCATCATTAGATGTTTGGCTTTCATTGAAAATTAAAGCACTTGAGCCATCTACAACATGTCCTTGACCATATCTCAATGATTTCCTTTGAATCATTTCTAGTTCATGTGTTTTAAGAATTCCATATAAAACTTCCAGTGTTATTCTGCTCAAGTCTCTCCCTTCCCTGATTGCTGAGATTTTATATTAAAATTAAGAATGTTTTGCTATAAAATTTCTAGGCTCTTTGTTAAAGAGTTTAGCTTCTATCTTAAGAGAGTTACAAGACTTTCTATCTAAATTGTTACAACTGACTAAAGGACCAGTGTTAACTTTATAATTTAGTTAACTGTTGGTTTACACGGTGTACAATAAGATATGATATTAACTTAAGTTAACTGTCACTTGTCATTTTCATTTTAGGAAAATTGTATCTTCCATTTCTGGCTTGGCATATCTTAGCATCCTGTGTTTACTTTGATATTCCTTTGTCAGTTAATCTTCACCATTGATCTTGCACATCCTTCAAGCTGCTTTTTGTAGACTTGTCAATCCAGCTGTTTGGATTGTTTCTTGATTGTAAATCTTGGATATTGAACTGGTCTGTAATTTTGTACTTTGAGATTTTACCTCGAGATCTCCATTTGGTCTATAGAAAACTTGACATCTCGATAAGTATATTGGCCTATTGAGATCTTTAATACTCCATAGTTAATTTGACTTGTAGAGGTCTATGAGTTCTCTATAAGAGAATTTGGCTTGTCGAGATCTCTAGTCTTCATATCTTCACTTTGACTTAACGATATGTCTGAGTTCTCTAGTGGTTTATTGACTTATCGATAACTCAAAGTTCTCTAGTCAAATTTGATTTTTCGATAACTCAGAGTTCTCTAGTGAATTTTGGATTATCAATATCTCTGAGTTCTCTAATGAAATTTGACTTATCGATAACTCAGAGTTCTCTAATGAATGTTAACTTGTCAATAAATCTGAGTTCTCTAGTGAAGAAATGACTGGGCGATATCTCCAATCTCCATGTCTTCAATTTGGCTTGTAGATATCTCTCTGTGAGTTCTATATAAGCTTTTCTGACTTCTCGATAAGTCACTTGGAGTTCTCCAGTGAATTCTCTATGACACTAAATCTGTGACTTGTAGAGATCTTTGACTTAAAATATTTTTATCCAAACAGATTTATTCAACTCCAAGCTTCTTCAAAATTCTTCTGAGGCATGACCTTCTTGATCTTCTTCTAGATAGAATCCTTAGGCTTGATACTATTTAAACAAAAAGACTCCATTATGCTCCTTTAACATTTTTACAGACATTAAATGTTACAAGTACAAATGCAAACTAAGATTACAATACAACTTACTTAGGCTTGTCAATTTGACTTAGTCTTGTTAAAGTATTGGCATGTCTTGCACAATACATCTGCACGAAATCAACACAGGAGGTGCAGATTTGAAGTTTTAATTGCCAGAAACAATATTATGGAGTCAAAATCGATGAAGGACTCCAGTTTTTCCCAGAAATTCCAGTCAAAGTCTCGTCACCGGCGAGCTTCAAAATTTTCCGGCGAGGCTCGGTAATCGTTTGTTAATCTGATATACACTATTCGATTTGTTTTTCCATGATCTACATATTTGTATAATCAATTTCATCTAATAACCCCTAACAAAGAAACACCTAATTTCCAATTAAGAACATTAATAGCTATAAACCCTAGTTCTCCAATTCGAGAATTAAACATCAATTTGAACATGTTATTGAACTCGAAATTCATCATATAATATACCAAAATGATCAGGAAGAAAACATCTCCACGATTCAAGCATCAAATCATATAAAGAACATCAACATAAAAAATTCCTCTTTTAATCACTAATTAATTTGAATTAAAATAAATAAATAAGAAAATAACCTTGATTTCTGAACTAAAATGGATGGTTGATTATGAAAGAGCTTTTTGAGAGCTTCGATTCGACTACTTGCACGCCCAAATTGGAGTTCGATAACACCTTTGAATCTTCGTTTGATTATGAAGAACGTGATAAATTTTAAGGTTTTTCTATGGAAATTATATAGTTTTACAGTTTTCAAATGATTATCTGTACAAAATACAATATTGTATTGGCTATTTATATTTATGGAATATTAATACGTGTTGGATCGTGTTGGATCGAAAAATAAGTTACTTAGCCGCTAAGTAAATGCAAAAACGATCCGATTGGATAATGTTTTGGATAACCATCATCCTACTTTGGATAATTATCAAAACTTTTGGATAATTATTAAAACTTTGGATAAATATCAAGATCGGGCTTCTTATAAAATATTTTTTATACGAAGATAATGTTATCGAAATGATTATCGTATTGAAAATTTTGCGCCGGGCCGCGCACGGGTCAAACCGTAATTCAGATTGAAAAAGTCAAAACACGGAAAATGTCAGGAATTATCAGATTAGGTTATGAAGGAGTTTTTGGAAGAGTTTCGGGTTGTAAAAACGCAAAAACGGTTGAAGTTGGACGATTCCCGACTTTATAAAATATTTTTGTAATTATCCAGAAAATAATTAATAAATTCATAAATCATTATAAAATCATATAACAGTCCAAAAATTACCAGAAAAATATCATAATTATCTATATTTTATTCTGGACATAATAAAATTAACATACCTACACTTTACCACATATAAACATCCACACATCAACACCAATCATCAGATAATTCACCAAAAAATCACATAATAATCACATAATAATTATTTACGATAAAAATAATTACACGCTATGTCCCGGATATTACATCCTTCCCCCTTAAAAGGATTTTGTCCTTAGAATCACACTAAGGATCAAATAATGATACATTTAAGTATCTCACTTCCATTTTCTCAGGTTGATCACTCAACCTTACAACTTTTCATAAACTTTAACTTGCAACATCAATCATTACTCAACAGCCTCTTGCTGACATCTTATTCTATTAGTTGCTCATATAACTCAACTCAAGTCTCCATTTTATATATATATTGGAGCTAAATTACTCTTTCTGAGTATACACATATAAACACCCTATGAACCTGCTATACGTGTGGCGGTGAAGCCAACTCACTTATACTTTTCCAGCCTATTTTACTGTCTCAAAACGACCAGCATAATGCATATTAATTCTCTTTTATTTCTAATTCTAGTAATTCGTGCTCATGAATATTTCCAATAGTTACTGGTTTTTGAACCTCATTTCCACATGTTTCTTTGTTCAATTAACATAGTTTATAATCGCTTCCAATCGCATTCGAGGCTCTTTAATCGTTCCTTTAATCTTCTTTTCCATCTGCAAATGATATACTAAAACCATGGTGTATTCAATTTCTAACATTGTCAAAATTACTTAGAATTAAGAATCAACGAGAAAATCTTGACTGGATATGATTGATGCACAAACTTATCACCATACCTTATTTTCCTTGAATCACAATCGAGTATATTTACCGAGCGAAAATCTCTTACTATTTAGAAGAAAATATACTAACCTGGATGTATCACCCGCATATTCTAGCCCATATTATCATTTATTTTGGTTCTAGGGAGTTCTCATACGAAACTGACTGCAATGCTCTTCCTTGACGAATAGTCATATATAACGCTTATTCTTTCTTTATGCCATATTATCAGAAAGTCTTCTTTGACATCCATGTCTTGTATCATATTCTCAGAGTAACTTGAATTCCGTGAGTTAGCGATGTTGAGCCAAATTCCTATCTTTTAGTTCTGCTTTATTTAATATCCGTTCATCTAGGAGTGGTATATACTATTCTGGTTCGACATAATTCATTATATTCTGAAAACTTCTGTCAAATCTCAAATCAAATAATTTTGATCATTTACAATCAATCCCTGGATCTGATGACATACCACAATTTCTTCAAGCAACAACTAACCCATTTATTGGATAAACTACTTATTAATAAAATAGAATGACTAGGTTTGGAACCTATCAATAATGATTCAATTAACGCTTTCGTCACCTTTGGTTCTCAGGTGACTTCACTACGACGTCTCTTGGAAAAATGTATCCATCTAGTCTTTGATGTTCCACCTTAATTCTTGAGTAGGTATAACATTTATTTATATGTTTCCCCCCATTTTCTCTTTATGTCTGGTCATTAGATATTTTCTTTTAGCCCTTGGTACTTAATCGTACCCCTGGGATGCATTCCCCATCTCAATTTACCAATATTTCATCTACTTCTTCACTTTACTTCTGAGTTCTGTCCCATATAATACCCATATCTTACCTATATCATGGCATTTTATAAAGTTTCTTTATCATCCTTTTGATTCCACTTCCTTTCCTATTTAAGTCCTCATTCTCATAGCTCATTAGTTTTTTCTTAACATGAGTGAGTCTTCCAATAACACTATTCGGTTCTTCATCAAATAAACCATTCTTGTGGCTAACTCTGGAATGAAATCTTTCAATTCATATACGTTATTGTCATTATTAATTTCTACCATACGTCGGATACTTATATTCGTGAGTTTTCCGGTATCTTGGAGTAATTCTCATTACCTCATCGTTCTATATTGGTATACCTCCAAGTACTTTAATAAAACCTTATTACAGATGATAAAATCTTTTTGATTGTCTAACAAAATCCATATTGGTATGTTACTAATCTCTTCTTTATTCCGCCTATGTTCTTCCTTTCCTCTCTTCTTTCTCTTTGCTCTATCTTAAATCTTTAGTTCTTGAAAACATTCTTCTCCCTTTTCTATACACTACCTTTTGAAATATTTTGTCTATTACAAAGGGCACATCCATTCAAGTAAAGCCTCACACACTTGCAGCAATTTCTGAATTCTATTGGTGTCCTTACTTTCTCCAAATTCCTCATTACTTTGATTTCATATTTGAAAATTACATCAAAATTTGACTTAATCTAATTGGAATCGATTTCCATCTAACTGACCATTAGTTGGTAAAATTAACCAATTAACTCACTTAATTGATCAACTTCACCAAGTGATGACTAGCTAAATGAAATCAAAGACCAATTATATATAGTCGGATTGGCTGTAAAACCTCTTCCAAGAACCAAGATCACAATTATTTGGAGTATTAACAGGAATATCAATATTACATATAAGTATACTTTTTATCTTTAAAAGTAGGGTATTTCCAAAAATTTGGGCAGCATCTCCTTTATATTATTGACTACCAGCCGGACTCAAGCCAACACCGACAATCAATCAAACAACCAACAATCAACCCACAAGTGTACCAATCAACTGCTATCTTCTAAACTTACCATTCAACCATCACATATAATATTAACCAGTACAACCCATATTTTTAGTTTAACTTATGATTATAGCGAATAGTTCTTATTATACCATACCTTTTCTCATTTCTTCTGTTTATAACAGAATATCACTAATGAGTACAGTTACAAATTATTCTAGAATTCTTCTAGTTCAT
Source organism: Apium graveolens (assembly GCF_009905375.1). Classification (NCBI taxonomy): domain Eukaryota; kingdom Viridiplantae; phylum Streptophyta; class Magnoliopsida; order Apiales; family Apiaceae; genus Apium; species Apium graveolens. The sequence continues at coordinate 160,531,605 of NC_133650.1, forward strand.
GTTTCAATTCAAGCTCTCTAATTAACAATTCATCTATCCTTGACAATATACACTTGTTCTTAATAGTTAACTTGTTCAACTTCTGATAACCAACACATGGTCTCAACCAATACTATCATAATCTTGTGAAAGAATTCAATTGGTTTTAAAGCATCAATTCGTAAAAAAAAATGTTGCAGTTAAACCACCATATCTTCTTTTCCACTTATGTCTTTCCATACTAAATCTTCTTTGCTGGCTCAGTTATAAGCATCAAATTTACTATAACTCACTTACTTGAGTGGAAAAGCCCAACCATTACTTGAAGAACACACTCAAAGTTTATTCGTAACAAGCATTTCTTTGATCTTGAACCTTCATGACAAGTATCTCCCACATGATTGAGGTATGCTTCATCTTCACAATGTATTAATCGATTATCTGGTTATTGTAACAACCCAAATCCGGGGTCAAGATTTGGTATTACGGAACAATCTTTACACAAAATAAAATAATATTCAATTAACCCCTTGAATCTGGATCATTTACAGGTTATGATATGAAACAAGAATTTAACCTTCTACAATTCACAACAACTACAATACGAGTGTAAATACCTTTACACACATGCTCTTGTCTTATTCTTCTAACATCTTCGATCTCTCGCAGCGGAGATTTCCCTATCTTCTGTTGTCTATCAAAAGCTATTCACTTTTATCATTATCTACTTCTGGAAGAAATATGAATTTCAAAGCAAGAGTGAGCCAAAAATGCCCATCAAGTATATAATTTGAGTTTTAAATATTAATATCAAAGGAAAATTTCCGGACAAAATCATTAAATAATTTTAAACAATTCTATTTATTCGAGTGAGTTGAGCGAGTGAACGTTGGTTGTCACCAGCCTTTAATTATAAATCCAAAAGTAACAAGCGACTTCCCCGATTCATCTCCTGAGAAAGGGTTTTGTCCGGTTTTGGAATTATAAACTTTTCGGGAGAGAATGACGTTAATGGCGATCAACAACAAATTAGACTGGACACTAGTTCATACTTATACCCTGCTGATCAGTCATGATACAGTGTAGATCTATACCCAACCATATAGATCCATTCAGGTACCTTGGCTCTATCTCCCAAGGGTCCGGTCCATCCCCGGCCCATAGGATCCAGCTCATCACCGACCCTTATAGTAAACGTCCATCCCGTAGAGTGTTTTGATGTCAAATCATTTTGAATTCAAAACATCCTAATTCAGGATTCGCAAATAACCCGAAAGAATGGGTATTTGCTCAAGAGAGCAATCGAATTATAGGAATAATAATGAAAAGAACATGCATAATCAGAATAATTGCAGCGAAATATAAAATATTTAACTATTCTGAACTTAGAATATGAACGAATAATTAATTGCAGTATTTTAAAAGAAAAATCAGGAACACTTGCCTCAATAAGCTTTAATCGCTATTAATAGTTGACTTTGATTCGATCTAGACGTTCAGCTTTATCGTCAAACTACTATTCCATTCTGGATACGATCCCAACATTCAGGCCCTTCAATTGGAACTTCGTTGATCTCGACGTCTAGTCACTAGATCGTTCCTAGTCCGATGTCAATACTCGGGTTTCCCGTCTAGGACCTACAGAGTCGAAATACCCTAACTCAGATAATCGCTTAAGCTTAACATCAAATTGTTATCACTTCTACTCGTACAGTTTCATATCCCATCTCGTATTTATAGTTATTATCGAAATACATATAGCACTTATGGTTTGCATCTTCAGGGCTCGGTTCGATATTTATTTTCGGAAAATACGTATACTCGTCGTTTTGAAAAACAGGGAAATCGATTATTTATAAATTATTTTGTTTCGATCGCACTTAAGTTCATATAATATAATTATATATATGGTTATTCAACGTCTCCGATAATTGTGGGTTACACTCCCGTATTTTCGGAATCAGTTTCCCAAAAATCGGGCAGCGTCTCCTTTGTTTACCGGCCTACCCGTCGAAATCAAATCAACATCAAAACACAATAACAATGACAATACATTCCAGTCCATAATCTAATTCATCAATCCCAACCACCAATACGAATTCAATTTATTAATTATCATTCATTTTCGTTTCGTAATTAATATGACGAACTAATTTATTTAATTAATAAATGTAGGACTCAGATAAATATCATCACCGTCCACCGTCGGCTCGCCGAGGCTCATCATCGACGGCGGTAAAATTCATCGGTGCCCCATAAATTCGGGTTTCCATACGAACTTCACCGATTAATTAAAATTTCCCGCACACAATATATTTCTATTTCACGAATTTTAATCAAATACTTTCCTGCATACAACAAATCCAATAATCCCAAATTAATATACGCATAATAATTCGGGAAAATAACGGGAAATAAGGTAACAATCGAGACAGAAGGCACATCACAGGAGAAGTCACCGGAAAATATACCGGTGACCGGAAAAGCCGCCACACAGAATTCATTACCCACACAAAACGCACACACACACATACACAGAAACACACACACGCACAACACACACACGCAGAAACACACACACACAAACACAATTAGACATACACACACCACACGACACATACACGCACACAGATATATATACACACGCGAAGATCCGACACGCACACAGTTGCACACGCGCTACCACCTCGCCGGAGCGGCGAGGGGCGGCGACCATGCACAACAGCAGCAGAAGGGTGTTTACCAGAAAAGAGGCAGTCGAAGGAGGGGAAAAGAGAACACAGGGAGAGATGGGAGAGATAGAAGAGAGAATCGATTGATTGGGAGAAAGACACGCGAGGAGGAGATTCGGGGGGGGGGGGTGAAGCCGCTGTGGTGAAAAAGAGGGGCGGGTAGAATTAGGTTTATACTTTTTTATTTTGTTTTGTTTTTTTTCTTTTTGTTATTATCCTGTTTTCCATTACTGAATTATGAATTTAACGGTGTATGTCGCGTACAAAAATTCATCGAAATAATAACAAAATATTTTCTAAATTTTATAAATATTTCGAAACTAATAAAACACAAGTTTCATAATTTTTGAGGAGTTCTGGAATTTAATATCAGTTTTACAATTAAATGAGATTATAAAATCATTTAAAATTAAATAATCAAAAAAATATTGATTTCTAAATTTTATAAACTCCTAAAAATAATAAATAAAATTATAAAACAACAAAAATAATTTTAGGAACAATTTTAGCATTTATGAGCATAATTATTTAATAAAAATTATTTTAAAACAAAATAATGCCATATAATTAATTAAACCATTAAGGTTCGTATTAAACAATTACCCATAAATAATAACAAGGCAACAGACAGCTAACGGAACCATCAGATATTTTATTTATTTCATAATTCGATAATTACAATTACGAATCAAATCCAAAAATAGGTTACTTAGCCGCTAAGTAACTAAAAAGTCGATACGATTTTAATACCAAACTCGGGTAATTATCAAAACGGAACTTCCTATAAAATATTTTATACGAAAACAAAGTAGTAATATCTCGCCTTCTGAGGATACGAATTTTTATCGGACCATAAAATGATTTACGTATCGAAAATTTCACACCGGGACTCGTACAGGTCAAACCGTACCCCGGATCGAAAAAGTCAAAACATGAAAAGTGTTCAGAATTATCAGATTAGGTTATAAAGGAGTTTTCGGAAGAGTTTCGGGTTGTAAAAATGCAAAAATGGTTGAAGTGGGACGATTTCTGATTCTAAAAAGTAATTTTATAATCACGTAAAAATAATCATTATTGATTATATAAATTCTTGTAAAATCACATAACACTCCAAAAATTACCAGAAAATACTAAAGCAATCTATATTTTATTCTAGAGGATTAAATATTAAAATATCTAAATTTTTATCAGAAATAAACATTCAAATATTCATATCAATCATCAAATAATTCACCAAAATTCACATAAAGTCACATAATAATTATTTATTGATAAAAATAATTACATAATATTTCTCAGACGTTACATCCTTCCCCCCTTAAAAAGATTCTGTCCTCAGAATCATGCTAAGGAACAAGCCATGACATTTTTCGAGTATCTTACTTAAAATTTTTCAGAATTCATCACTTTAATCACCACTCAACGGTCCCCTACCGTCATCAAATTTATCAGTTGCTCATGCAACCTAATTCAAATTTCCATTCCGTACATATGGAGCTAAATTACTTTTTTTTTCTGGTCATACTCCTATGAATATCTTATGAACTTGTCATACCTGTGACAACAAGACCAATTCATTTAAAAGGGCTAACTTAATTTACACTAACCTTCTTTTCTTTCCAATTCTAATAGCCCGTATTCATGAACTTCCTATTTTCATTGACTGTTCTACTTTACTCTTCATGTCTCTTTCTATTAGGTTAGTCTGGCCTATGATCATTTTCTAATCATATTCGAGAATCTTTAATCGATCCCTCATACTTTTCATTCGTCTGCGCCCGCTATACTGAGCTCATGGCGTTTGATGCTTCGAAATGTCCTAAATCTATTCGAAAACTAAAAATTAAAGGAAAATCTCGGGAGTTTCATTTAACTCACCACTTTGTAGTATATTTCAATTTCTTTTCAATCACCGTCAAGTATATTCATCAAGCGAGAATCTTTTACTATCTGAATGAAAATACATTAATTTGGAACGGAATGAATTAGAACTTTATTCAAACCCGAACTCTTGGTACTAGTACTTATTTTGTTGTCATATCAAATTAGATATCAATATGAACTTTGATGCTCACATCATTTCATACTGAAGTCAACATCCATAATCTATATTAATACCACCTTTGATACCCAACAACAAAGTAAGTATCAGTATAACCTAGAAGCCGGATCAAAACCTGTTCTTCAATTTCTAACTTTTCAAATTCCTTTACTCATTCCCCTGTATTCCTAATGATATTCACTCTTTCTTTTCTACTCCAGACATCTGTCCTTAAATGGACATTTCCTGTTTACGCAACTGGAGCTCATAATCAGTTTTAACCAGAATTCACACCTTTGAAGCTGAGAATGTAGTTGCTACTTTCCAACCCTTCGCATGCATATCTTCGGGCGTTCAACTTGGTCTTCCTTAGTCCTTGAATGGGCAAGAATGTTATCAATAAATACAATCACATTATCTGAATACTCCTGGTACATTATGTTCATTTAATCTTCAGACTTACAATTTCCGATAATCGATGCGTAACTTCATACCTCCATTCTCTTTTTCCATGACCACTTTTGTACGCCGTGCAAAACACTCTTTATTTCATTATTCTTTCATTCCACATTTCTGAAGTTTTCCTTTACTCATTATTTCATCCCTATTGAGGTATGCGATACAGGGCTTTTGACACCAGCTTGATTCTGTGTAGTAACCGACGAGAAATTCTTACCTCATTCCCTGAAGTAACCTTGGTAAATCATTCGTTCGAATGTCCAGAACCTCACTTTAATTTTAAATAATTACGACATGAGATTCATTGTAATGTTCTTCTCTAACAGTTCACCATTAATACCTTTATTTAATTATTCCTCTTGACATGCATGTTTGGAACGAATTCCTATCTCCAACTATCGGCGTTTCACCTCATTCTCCTAACAGTTCTAGCATAACCGACGTTCCCATCTTGCATATTTCCTGGATTATTTTATTAAATTTCTTTATCATCCTTTTGATTCCACTTCTTTTCTTCATTATATCTCCATTCTCATTATTCATTATCTCTTTTAAACAAAACGAATTCATTTTCTTAATAATACTCATCTGTTCATTATTAGATAGGTCATTTCTGGGGTTAATACTGGAATGAAGGCTTTTATTTATAATATTTAAATTCTTACTAACATAATTATCAAATTTCATCGGTAGCTATTTTCTTAGCCTTGCTTAACTCATCACGGTTCGCGTATTTGACTTTCCCTCATTGATCAACATTCCTTTTTCCTGAGTTCACATGCAGACTTTGTTAGTTTCTATCTTACAACAGATACTTGGATTTGCGAGTTTCCTAATATTTCACAGCATCTTCCCTTAAATCGTAATTCGACATGGATGTACATTCACGTTCTTCATGGAGTATTATTACAGATGGTAATGTTTCTTAGCTCTAACTTGGATTTTTCAGTTCTTACAAACGTTCTCTCCACTAATTTATAGTAGCTTTCATTAATTTGTCACTCGATATGGGTATACATCCAAGTCCTTCTTGGAACGCTATTACATATGATAAAATCTCTTTGCTTTATCTTGAACCTTCAGTTCTTAAAAATGTTCTTCTTACTAGCATGTACCAATAACTTTCCGTTCCTCTTGTTTATCAAAAAGGACGTATTCATCTAGATAAAATCTCGTACACGTCTGCAGTAGCATCACGCTAATTCTACTAAACTTTTAATTTCTGATAATGCCATCACTTCCTCTGTTAGTCCCTTAACAATGTAACATGAATTACAGAAGGGGGTTGAATGGAATTCTTGAAACTTTTTCTAGAATAAAAATGTTCTAACTCAAATATATATATAAATGTGAATTGATTAGCAGAATGCGGAATAGTTACTTGAAATGAATCAAAACACAAGTAATTAAAAACAAGAGTCTTTAAAAACTTTCTGGTGGATTTGAATGATTCCACCAGAGATATATAATATATATCGAGAGAACTCTGTGTGCAAAAAGCTCACAGTTGCTTACAAAAATGATAACAACTAAGAATGAGAGAAATGCTAAGAATACAGCTTACAAATGTTTCTCTCTTTCTATCTGAGTTTCTTAGTTCCTTAGTTACTATTCTATTGCTGCTTCTTGGTTTATATATCACCAAGATTACAAAGCAATAAGATAAGATAATAAAACAAAACTTTTAAGTCTAATATAATGCTACTTCATTACTCTATTCCAGCATCTTTGAATATCTTCATAATAGCGTGGAAATGGCAGTGCTTCTTTGTTCTCGAAAACCCAGTTGAATAGGCTACCACATTCCATTTGCATACACTCGACGCATGTGACTGTGTTGTCACGGTCAACAGATATTTGAATTCTTTATCCATCAGGTTCATGATCATCCATTGAGTTATTGATCATCCGTCGGGTTGTTGATCATCCATCGAATTCATTGTTGCTTATCCGTCGGGTAGCAATCAGGCACTATACTTCATTTCATCTATGCAGAATTACAAGACATCATCTATGTACAATTAATCAACCTATTCTGCATATCTAGTTAAAGTCAACATGACTTAAGTACTACTACAGATTCTAAACAATGTGTCTGCAGAAATGTGCTACAAACTTATTGTTACATAAGATACTCACCCGATGGATAATAAATCATCATCCGTTGGGACTATATTGAGTCATCCGTCGGGACTATAATCCTTATCCATCGAGTGCTACAATTTCACTAAGTAAAATCTACCAAGGTGTTTTGTTAATGAAATCATCAAGTACACAACAATCTCCCCCAATTTATGTCTACTGGAATTGTAGCCATAAATAAAGAGATACTTGATGATTACAAAACACCCTAAAAATACACCTTTGAAAGTAGATAGATAAAACTGTAAAGTGCTTTAATTAACAAAATGTACAAAGTTTAGCTCACAGTCATTTTCAAGGTGCTCCTCTAGCCTGAGCAGATTTATCTAGTTCCTTGAAGGTCTGGATCTCTTTCCAAGCTTTCTGTTGTTTTCTTCAATCTGATTTTGGAGCTGCCTGTGGATTCCAGTTCATCAGATTCTGAGAGATTTAGCTTTTCTTGCATTTTCAAGAGAGTCTCATTGCTAGAGATTCTCAATTGGTCTTCTAATCTGAAAAATCTTCTCACTCCTTTGTCATCCATGAACTCCATCAGCCAGTAGGGCCTTAGATGCACTCTTCTCCCTGTGTAAGGGATGATTAGGGTCTTTGGGAGTGCATCTTTAGCTCTAACACTCCTTAGTTCTTCAATCTTCTTCAGTACCAATCTTCTTGCAGTAACATTGAACCCAAAGTTCTTCTTGAAAGATGAATAAACCTTAATCAGTACAACTTGGCTTTTTTGAAGGATCCTGTGAAGTGGCCACTGAATCTCCTTTCCTCCCTTATACTTGAACGCTAACCTTTCAGGTAGGTTTCTGTATGCATCAATTCCTCTCACTTCATCTAGTTCATCTAGATAGAGGTTTAGATCAGAAAACTCCTTGATGTCACACATGTACATATAATCTCCTTTGTTGACTTTAGATTGAGCTTTGACTAGAGATTTGGATTTGAGAGGTGACAACTTCACTTTCTTGACTGATATTGGCTTTGTTATCTTTGGCTTGTTAAGGATTGGCATATTGAAGTCAGGAATTTGTATGTTCTCCCATTCTATTGGCTCATCCTTAGGCACAATAGGTTTGAAGGGTTTTTAGCACATAAACGCAACGAAAACGTAAATATAAATCTTAAAAAAAAATGAAACCTTCTGCAGGATCCATGCGAAAAATAATATTTAATTCGTAGTTCAGTATGTTTACCTTAAGAAGCTTTACGTTAATGGAAAAATGGAGGTCTTTAATAGCGATCCAAGAACGATGAGCGAAGATCCCTAGCAGCTGCTCCTCAAGTGTGAAGCACTCCACCGGTATCCACCAAGAGATCAATGTAATGGAGGAGGAAGGGGTGGGAGAATTAGGGTTTTCATAACTTTTTAGGTTGAGGCAAAATAAGGGTTTATAATAGTATATTTATAGGCAAAATTTTCAGCTGAAAATTTTCCCATAACATATTATTATTATTAATCCTTTAATTGATTATTCTTATTAACCAATTAACTAATAATTAAAACACCTTTTAATCATTAATCCCTTTTCTAAACACTTTAGAAAATTAATTCTCTCACTTGATTTAATTTCCAAAATTAAATTCATAATTAATAATATTAAGAACTTTTCTTAATTAATTTATAATTAATTAAATCTCATTTAATCAATTATTAAATTTTCTAATTAATTATTTATTTCACAAATAAATAATTACCAGCCATTATTAATTAATTCCTCTACCATTAAACATTCTCTTTTATGGTGTGACCCTGTAGGTTCAATATTAAGCTGGTAGTAGAAATAAATAATAATAAAACTATTTTATCATTATTTATATAAATTCTCTAATTCGTTAAATATGATTAATTAATTAATCATATTTATTCTACATCGTGAGGGATACTTCTCAGCATATCGCGACTATCCGGATAATACGAATTCACTGCTTATAATACCAAGAACCCTTTCAGTGAGTAGTTACCGTACAATCAATTCCTTCCACCCTGCAATGTCACGATTAAATGCAAGGCATGGAACTTGTGTCAAGCCTATCTTATTTAATCATTTGTTTTCCCATTCACTATGCTTACTTTTTTTTAATGTAAATTAGAAACTCCTTTCTAATTTCATTCACTCTGACCAGAGATTCCTGAAATAGCATAAGTGGATCAGCATTGAACATTCTCTTCCTTCACTGGAAGGGGTAGACCCTTTATTGATCATACATTATCTTCATGTACAAATTCCTATACCCAGTAGAGCCCTTATAATTGTCCTTGGAGACTATGAACTAAACCAAAGCATAGTTCAGTGTACACAAGATGACTATGATGACCTTAAGTCTAAGGATACTTGTACAACTATCACTATGTGAACAACTGCTGACACGTGAGTGAACTCCATCAGTTGTTCAGCTGTGTGAGTCATGTTCAGTGAACTTATTCTATAATAAGCACCCACATACTAGCTATAGTGTCACCACACAAATGTCTATGAGAACAGACATCCTTCATAATGAAGCAAACATAGTATGTACCGATCTTTGCGGATTACTAATTACCAGTTAGTAATTCTACGACCAGGAAATATTTAAGTTTAGAGTTATCATCATTTAGGTCTCATTATTATGATCTCATCATAATCCATAAAAATCTTTACTCTAAACTATGGTATATCTTATTTAAACACTTAAATAGATAAAGCCCGCAATAAAACCAAAACAAGTCTTTTATTAATATCAATGAAATCAAAACAGATTACATAAAAGTTATTCCTAAATCATCATACATGATTGGACTTAGGACACATCTCTTTCAATCTCCCACTTGTACTAAAGCCAATCACTCTGGTATCTAATACCCATCTTGTGTTTATGACAATCAAAGTGACTTTGAGAAAGTGGCTTTGTGGGTGGGTCTGCTACATTGTTATGTATGTCAACTCTCTTGACGTCTCCTCTTTCAATATAATATAAGAAATGTTACCGCGCTCCCACTAACCTTTTTGTAGACACATGGTTCATCTATGTTTTTGATAAAACCAAACTCTTTGATTGTCTCATCAAAATGGATGTTCCATCTACGAGAAGCTTGCTTTAAACCATATATGGTTCGTAGCATCTTACACACTAGGTGTTCATTTCCCTTAGAAAGAAAACCCTCTGGCTGTGTCATATACACTTCTTCTTCAAGTTCCCCATTGAGGAAGGCCATTTTCACGTCCATTTACCAGATCTCATAGTCATAGTAAGCAGCAATCACAAGCAAAATCTGAATTGATTTTAACAGGGCTACAGGCGAAAAAGTTTCATCAAAGTTAATCCCTTGCCTTTGTTTGAATCCTTTTGCCACGAGCCTGGCCTTATAGGTCTCCACCTGGCCATCTGCTCCAATCTTTCTTTTGTATATCCACTTGCACCCAATAGGCTTAACTCCTTTCAGGCGCATCAACCAGAGTCCATACTTGGTTGGTATACATAGATTCCATTTCGGATTTCATGGCACTATGCCATTTCTCTGAGTCAACACTACTCATAGCCTCATTATAAGTCATAGGGTCGTCATCATCAATGATTGACAACTCATTGTCATTCTCAATGACAAGGCCATAATACCTCTCAGGTTGGTGACACACTCTCCCTGTCCTACGAATGGGTTGTTCCACAGAAGGTTGTTCAGTCTGAATAGGTGTTTCCACTTGAACCGTATGAGTCTGTGCTTCTGGAACTTCATCAAGTTCAATCTTGCTCCCACTGTTTCCTTCAAGGATAAACTGCTTTTTCAAGAAGGTAGCATGTCTGGAGACAAACACCCTATGATCGGTGTAAAAGTAATACCCTAAAGTCTGTTTAGGATATCCCACAAAATTACATTTTACGGATCGAGATTCCAACTTATCTGGGTCAAATTTCTTGACATAAGCTGGAAATCCCCAAATTTTAATGTGTTTAAGACTCGATTTCCTTTCTTTCCATATCTGATATGGAGTTTGAGGAACAGATTTGGAAGGCACCTTATTCAGTAAATATGCTGAGGTTTCCAATGCATAACCCCACAGGAATACTGGAAGATTAGCATAGCTCATCATGGACCGAACCATGTCTAACAAAGTTCGATTTCTCCTTTCAGATACCCCATTCAACTATGGAGTATATGGAGGAGCCCACTGGGAGACTATACCATTTTATTTGAGATAAGCTAGAAACTCTCCATTCAAGTATTCACCACCTCGATCTGATCGAAGAGTTATAATACTATGTTTGGTTTGTTTCTCCACTTCATACTTATATTCTTTGAACTTTTCAAAGGCTTCAGACTTGTTTTTCATCAAATACACATATCCGAATCTAGATCGATCATCTATGAAAGTAATGAAGTCTGAAAATCCACCCATGGCTTGCGTAGACATTGGTCCACATATATCTGTGTGTACCAATCCTAGCAAATCTGCAGCCCTCTCTCCATGTCCACTAAATGGAGATTTGGTCATTTTACCCAATAGACAAGACTCGCATGTAGGATATGATTCAAAATCAAAGCGGTCAAGTAACCCATCCTTATGCAATGTCCGCAGTCTATTTTCACTAATATGACCAAGTCCGCAGTGCCACAAAAAAGTGAGATTTTCATCATCCCTTTTTCTTTTATTAGTATGTTCAATTTGTAGTAAATTATGCTCTACGTCACATACATACAGACCATTGTTTAAAATACCACTTCCATAAAGAACGTTATCTCTAAGAATTGAACATTTATTATTCTGAATAACAAACGAAAATCTAGCCAAGTCTAACTTGGAATAGAAATAATATTCCTCAGAATCGAGGGAACGTAATAACAATTATTTAGAACAATAGTCTTGCCCGTAGGCATATATAAATGAAATGATCCTACAGCTTCAGCAGTAACTCTTGCTCTATTTCCCATCCGTAGAATCACCTCCTCTTCTTCAAGAGTCCTACTTCTCCCTAGTCCCTACAACGAATTGCAAATATCAGAACCACAGGCGATATCTAATACCCAAGTAGAAATTTGACTTAGTGATATATTAACTTCGATCATGAACATACCTGAATCAGAAGTGGTAGTCTCACTACCCTTCTTCTTCTTCAATTCTGCAAGGTAAACCTTGCAGTTCCTCTTCCAGTGCCCCACCTTATTACAGTGAAAGCAAACAGCTTTGCTCTTGGGGTCTTCAGCTTTTGGTGGAACGGCTTTTTCTCACCTACTTTCTTCTTCTTGGAAGGGTTCTTCTTCCTTTTTTTAGAATTGGAACCTTCGCCAATTAGAAGAACAGAACTCTTCTTAGGGGGGAAATTCATTTCCGCAGTCTTCAACATGTTGTGGAGTTCAGTCAGGCTGACATCCAGCTTATTCATGTGAAAGTTCATAACAAACTGCGAGAACGAACTCGGAAGTGATTACAAGACCAAGTTTTGGCTTAGCTCCCTATCCATGGCAAAACCAAGCTGTCCAAGACGTTCAATCAAATTGATCATCTTAAGTACATGGTCATTCACAGATGATCCCTCAGACATCCTACAACTGAACAGTTCCTTCGATATCTCATATCGAGCTGTCCTCCCTGCCACATCATACAACTCTTGTAGATGCATAAGGATAGTGTGAGCATCCATATGCTCATGTTGCTTCTGTAGCTCAATGTTCATGGAAGCTAGCATGATGCATTGAGCAACATTTGCATAATCTATCCACTTACGATACACAACATGTTCATCATTATGTGCATCGCTAGCAGGTTCAGTAGGCTTAGGTGAGTCAAGCACATATTCCAGCTTCTCAACCCTGAGAACAATTCTCAAGTTTCGAAGCCAGTCAGCAAAATTAGGACCAGTCAATTTGTGAGCATCTAGTATACTTTGGAGTGATAGTGCAGAAGACATAACGAATATAGTAAATCTGTAAATAATGAACACATAACAACACTTAGCAAATATTCAATTTCATTTCAAGAAACTATATGAATCGGGTCTTTATTCATAAGTGGCTCCCACTAGTTTATCTAATTTATACAACCCCTAAGTGAATATTAAGCATTCATAATGCTAGTGGGAATAGGGATCCTACATTCCATCACACAACCTCGGCTGTAGCACGAAACGTCATGTGATGTTCAATAGGCAGACAACTCTTGTCAATTACATCTTATGTTATTCCCTAATAAAACTTTAGCCTCTTAAATAATTGAGTCACGGCTGTAGCACGACAAACTCAATATTCTAAGTCAAGTCTAACCCAACATTTCGTACAATTGAATCAGTCTCCAACGGCCCAGGGCTGTAGCACGTAACGATCTTTATATTCTAATTCAATGTACACATCTCTATGTAATAGACAAGTATTTCTTATTTTGAAATCAAATCCCTCGGCTGTAGCACGAAACGACAATGATTTAAAAATAAGAACTACTTTCTACCATGTTGGAAGGCTATGACCGACACAAGCCCGTTGTGTCATTGGCCAATTACTACTTGATATTATTTAATTTTAGAGGGATTATATTATGTTACAATCATAATCATATTATAAAGAGATTCTTCCTTTTAAATTAAATATTTCAAATCAATAATCGATAATCAGATGATTCCCAGATCGGGGGGAGCATTGTCAAGAAGCGTCACTTAATACCCCTTTCTTACAGATAGAAATTTGCTTTTGACAGAATCATCATTTCTCTCGTAATTAAAAATTCATATTTAATTACGTGTTTCATAAATACAAGAATCTCATGATTTTATTCATAATATTATTTTTAAGGCAGGAAACGATTCCTATTCTAGATTTTCTAGAGCACGCCTTATATTGATTTAAGTTCACCTAAATCTATCATCGCATGGTAAACATAGGCATATATCTCATATATAAAATTAAATAAACAAGTAAATATAAAGTGCAATAAAGTAAATATGTTTGGTTATTGCCCCATCATATGTGATCTTTATCAAGCTCATGATAAAGATAAAGATCAAGGTCAATCTAATATGGTGATGGAAATAAATACAACTACTTATTACATAAGTCTTCTTCTTTGTTTAGACTTCTTGTATGTCTCATCTTCTTCTTTGTATCACCTCCATTAGATAGCCTTCTTGAGTCTTCAATTATATTACATAGATCGAAAGTAAAACTAATCTAATGAACTTACAAGAATAACTCGAGTTACATTTGAGATTTATGATTACAAAGATTGACGACATGCAAGTCGTATTTAAAACCAAAACCAAAACCATTACACTAAGGTCGAAAGGCCATAACCATCCACCATGCTCATACAACACATAAAAGCATGTTAAAACACATAATCTGATCTTAACATATCATATTATCCATGATCTAATCATAAAAAATATGACAAAAATCAGAAAAATCAGAATCAAATCAGAAAAACAAGAATCACTGTTTACGGGCAGTAAATGATGTCAAACGCTTTACAGACGAGTCGTTGATAGCTTTAGCTATCAGTTTTGTTCAGACGCTCGTTTAGCTATGGAATAGGGTATTCGTTTGCGTAAATCGGACACCGGATCCAGATTTAAGCAAATCTGCAGCAGCCAATTCAGAATCCGTATCCAATATGATTCTCATAATTAGAACAAACAAAAATCATGTATATATCAGTATATATATAGATTACATAATCATCTTATGATTATACAACTCACATGAATATCATATATTCAAAACCATACATATATAAGCATATTATATCAACATCAAATCATGACGAATCACGTACATGCTCATATATCGAAAACAGTTAAACACATAAATGAATTAAAAACTTTTCACAAGTAACTCTGATGCCACTGAAGTTTTTAGCACATAAACACAACGAAAACGTAAATATAAATCTTAAAAAAAACGCGAAACCCTCCGCAGGATCCATGCGAAAAATAATATTTAATTCGTAGTTCAGTATGTTTACCTTAAGAAGCTTTACATTAATGGAAAGATGGAGGTCTTTAATAGCGATCCAAGAACGATGAGCGGAGATCCCTAGCAGCTGCTCCTCAAGTGTGAAGCACTCCACCGGTATCCACCAAGAGATCAATGTAATGGAGGAGGAAGGGGTGGGAGAATTAGGGTTTTCATAACTTTTTAGGTTAAGGCAAAATAAGGGTTTATAATACTATATTTATAGGCAAAATTTTCAGCTGAAAATTTTCCCATAAAATATTATTATTATTAACCCTTTAATTGACTATTCTTATTAATCAATTAACTAATAATAAAAACACCTTTTAATCATTAATCCCTCTTCAAAACACTTTAGAAAAATAATTCTCTCACTTGATTTAATTTCCAAAATTAAATTCTTAATTAATAATATTAAAAACTTTTCTTAATTAATTTATAATTAATTAAATCTCATTTAATCAATTATTAAATTTGCTAATTAATTATTTATTTCACAAATAAATAATTACCAGCCATTATAAATTAATTCCTCCACCATTAAATCATTCTCTTTTATGGTGTGACCTTGTAGGTTCAATATTAAGCCGGTAGTAGAAATAAATAATAATAAAACTATTTTATCATTGTTTATATAAATTCTCTAATTCATTAAATATGATTAATTAATTAATCATATTTATTCTACATCGTGAGGGATACTTTTCAGCATATCGCGCCTATCCGGATAATATGAATTCACTGCTTAGAATACCAAGCCTATCTTATTTAATCATTTGCTTTCCCATTCACTATGCTTAGTTCTATTTAATGTAAATTAGAAACTCCTTTCTAATTTCATTCACTCTGGCCAGAGATTCCTGAACTAGCATAAGTGGATCTGCATTGAACATTCTCTTCCTCTAATGGAAGGGGTAGATCCTTTATTGATCATACACTATCTTCGTGTACAAATTCCTATACCCAGTAGAGCCCTTATAATTGTCGCTGGAGACTATGAACTAAACCAAAGCATAGTTCAGTGTACACAAGATTACTATGATGACCTCAAGTCTAAGGATACTTGTACAACTATCACTATGTGAACAACTGCTGACACGTGAGTGAACTCCATCAGTTGTTCAGCTGTGTGAGTCATGTTCAATGAACTGATTCTATAATAAGCACCTACATACTAGCTATAGTGTCACCACACACATGTCTATGAGAACAGACATCCTTCATAATGAAGCAAGTATAGTATGTACCGATCTTTGCGGATTACTAATTACCAGTTAGTAATCCTACGACCAGGAAATATTTAAGTTTAGAGTTATCATCTTTTAGGTCTCATTATTATGATCTCATCATAATCCATAAAAAGCTTTACTCTAAACTATGGTATATCTTATTTAAACACTTAAATAGATAAAGCCCACAATAAAACCAAAACAAGTCTTTTATTAATATCAATGAAATCAAAACAGATTACATAAAAGTTATTCCTAAATCATCACACATGATTGGACTTAGGACACATCTCTTTTATGAGCAGCCACCAGTTTTTGAAGTAAATATGTATGTTGGGCTTGATGAAGATGAATGGCTGTTAAAGATGCTTCCATGGCTGACATTCTTGTATCCAAGGCATCTATCTTGGTTGCAAGATCAATATTTTTCTTTAATTGCTTCTTGATGTCAAGCATTGTAGCTTTTGGAAACTTAAAATCCATCTTGTCTGAAATGGCCTTCTTCATCTCCTCAATATCACCCTTGATGGTGTTTACATCCCTAGCATGTTGGAAGCCTTGAATTTGTTGAAGTTGTAGAGAGGCTAGATGTGCCTGAAGGAGCTTCTTGGTGCTGGCATTTGTAGTGGTTTGAAGAGCAGTATTTGTCTGATTGATTAGTTGGATCAGGGTTGTCTTGAAGTAGTGCTCATCACAGTTCTTTGAAAATGCCCATGATGGCATACCTGATCTTGAAGTGGAACCTACTTCTCCCCCTATGTCCATTGCTTCAACTCCACTATCCCCACTTTCATCACCAAAGAAATCAGCTGAGCCACCAGTCTCATAATCCACATCACCAGATGTAGAGGGCAAAGCTGTGATGGCATCCTTAGCTCTTATCATAGAATGTGTGGTATGCACCAGATTGAACATCCTTTCTGCATTGTCATTGCCCCGTTCAGTTAGAAGTTGATAAGATGGAACAGGGTGAGTAAATGCCTCAGCATCAAGGGAGGTGGAATCTATAACAGCTTTAGGTTGCTGAGATAGTCCTTCCCTGTTTGCATCCTTGACATTCATTGACTCACTAGCAGTGACATCCATCCTTATAGCTCCAGTACCTGCATTTCTCTTATTTTCTCTCTTTTGTTGCATCAGGGTCTCACCCTGACTCCCCACCCTCACACCCTCACCTTCCCCATCTAAAGTGGGACTCCTCTCACTTTCTCTTGCCAATCCTAAAGAAATGGATTGCATAATTTCACTAATTTCCTCTCCTTTTTCCTGGGAGTAACCTAGACTCTCACTCATAACACTCTTCTCTCTCAATCCTAATAGTGACTGTACAACCACTAATTCTTCTGCATTTGAAATAAATGAAGTTTGAAGCTGTGTAGAGATACTCGACGGATGAGTGATATCCATCGGGTGAGTGGTTTTGCTATCCGACGGATAACTGCTGTTAAACTTATCTGTCGGGATACAATCACTACTCGACGGATGAGCAATATCCATCGAGAGAGTAGAAATGAATGAACTAGGAATGGAAACTATTGTGGACTCTGTGCTGATTGAAGATATTTTGGGCACAGATGATTCAACAGTTCCTGAAAGAATTGTCAAGTGAGCCAACAAATCATCTAAAAGATGATGCTCACTTGCACTAGATTTTGGCTTCCCCAACAAAGTTAAAGAAGGGGAATCAGGAATTGATGTGTTTATCATATCCACATCCAGTGAGTTTGTGGGTGAGTTTGGTGTTTGAGGTGCTTCTATTACTAGAGATTTTGGCTATGACTCCACATTTATTGGAGTCAAATCAAACTAAATTTGTGAAGGTGCAGTGACTGTGTCTTTAGCACCAGTTTGCACAGTATGTGTACCCTGTGCATCCCCAAGGGTTTTAGATTTCTTCTTTCTGGCATAAGTTTAGGGTGAGCTTGTATCCCTAACCCTCTTGGCATGTGCTCTTGGTTGAGAGCTTTGTTCAATAACTACATCCTTTTGGGAGGATGCAGCTAGAAATGAGCTTTTATCCTTTTTAAGCACTGCAGTTTGTTGAGAAACTACAGTGTGGCTAGGTTGGGAACCACTCAACTGTCCATCCTTATCCTTAGCATTTCTTTTATGTTCACCCCTTCCCTCACCTGTCTTTCCCACCTGCACACTCCCCTATTTGGTTTTGGTGGATTTTGCAACTGGCATCTTTTGAGAAATACCAGAGGGGGCTTTCTTTGATTTGGGTTTTGAAATTTTTGCAGGTTTGGTAGCTTGGGTAGGCAACTGTTGGGTTATTGACACAGTTTCCATAGCTACACTGGAACTCAAAGAAATTAGTGAGGTTGGAGTAGTAGGGATAGATGAACTTACCTCACTTACCTGAGGTGCTTCCATTACAGGGAAATAGAACAGTGGCACCTCCTTGTGATGATTGGCCCTGTTCAAATCTGCAATGAGCCTTCTCTCTTGAACCCAACAATCTAATTTGTTGTTAGGGTTCTCAAGCACAATACAGAGAGATGGTTAGCTAACATCATAAAGAATCTAGCATAATACACATTCTTACCTCTCTTATTTAACTCTCCTAGTTTGAAACCCAACTCAAACAAAACAAGGTCACTGAAATTATAGAACTTATCTGTAACTAGCATGTAGAGCATGTTAAGCATGGAGATATTGACTGAATCAAAATTACTGACTTTACCTGAAAATACCTTTGTCACTACATCATACATTAAACTCCATTCCTTCCTAAGACCCAATCTCCTAATGGCACTTAACTTAGAAGTAGAAAGAGCATAGTTCATGAAATTGAGCATATTGATTATATCAGTGTCTGTGTGTGGTGAGGTCACAATGTTATCAGGAATCTTGAAACATGCTTTTATAACATCACTATTGATACACAATTCTTTACCTTTAATGGTTAGAGTGATGGTCTTATCTGTAGAGTTGTATGTAGCAGTGGTCCACATCTGTTCAACAACTTCACAAAAGATTGTGAGAGATTCCAGCATGGCATAACTAAGCTTACAATTCTTCACAAAGTCCATCATCTTGTGATAGTCACCAGATTACTGAATACCCTTGTTTACTAGTGCAGTGAAATTGTTCTTCTCATAAATAAACCTAGTTTGAGACATAATCTTGATAATGGGCGCCATTGTTAGAGAATGAAAGCTTGAAGAGAGAGAGTAAGTGCTTTTAAAGAGAAAGGAATTTGAGTAGTTGATTTGAGAATGATAAAAGAAAAGCAATTGAAATGAAATAAGCTTTTATACTATCTCAAAAATAACTGCTAAAAATAATAAAGTAAAATAAAGTAACCAATGAAAATTGCCTAAAATAGCCGTTTAAAAATAAACTATAAAAATTCCACCCATTATCCGTCGTGTTATGCTTACAAACTGTAAGTATACTCGATGGATAATGTTCAGGGAATTAACGGCTAAGATTAAGACAATTCGACGGATGAGGATAGACTATTATCCGTCGAGTCATAAAATATTCCAGAAAAATAATTGATTTTTATTAGCAAATAGTATACCGATGGATGATCAAACTCGATGGATAAATATCATCCGTCGAGATGTAAATTTTGACTTAGCCAAAATTTCATCCAAGAATGAAAAATCAATTAAATTTCTGGTTGCATTTCAACTTGCAAATTATCTCATATAGATTTAAGAATAATTAAGCATACCTAACTCACTTACCAACCTTGAAAATGTGGATTCATCCAGTGGCTTGGTAAAGATATCTGCAAGCTGCTTCTCACTTGGAACAAAATGTAGTTCCACAGTACCATTCATTACATGTTCCCTTATGAAGTGGTACTTGATATCTATGTGTTTTATCCTTGAATGTTGTACTGGATTTTCAGTGATGGTAATTGCACTTGTGTTATCACTGAAAATAGAAATCCTTTCAACTTGCAAACCATAGTCTAGCAATTGATTTTTCATCCATAAAATATGTGCACAGCAACTGCCAACAGCAATGTATTCAGCTTCAGCTGTAGAAGTAGAAACTGAATTTTGCTTTTTACTGAACCAGGACACAAGCTTGTTTCCTAGAAATTGACAGGTTCCTGTTGTACTTTTTCTATCAATTATACAACCGGCATAATCTGCATCTGAATAACCAGTTAGATCAAAACCAAAATCTCTAGGGTACCAAATGCCAAGTTTTGGTGTTCCCTTGAGATATCTGAAAATTCTCTTAATAGCTACTAAGTGAGATTCTCTAGGATCAGCCTGAAATCTAGCACATAAACATGTAGCAAATAATATACCTGGCCTACTAGCTGTTAAGTACAAAAGTGAGCCAACCATGCCCCCATAACTTGAAATATCCACATACTTTTCATTAGTGTTTAATTCAAGCTTAGTTGCAGTAGCCATGGGAGTTTTTGCAGATGTGCAATCCATTAGATCAAACTTCTTTAAGAGATCAAAAATATATTTAGTTTGACTAATGAATATTCCATCAATAACTTACTTAACTTGCAAACCAAGAAAGTAAGTTAGTTCTCCCATCATACTCAGTTCATACTTACTTTGCATCAATTTGGCAAACTTTTTGCAAAGTTTCTCATCAGTAGAGCCAAAAATAATGTCATCTACATAAATGTGAACAAGTATACTAGAGCCATTAACATTTCTAAAGAATAAATTTTTATCTACAGTACCTCTTGTGAAATGATTTTCCAAACGGAACTTTGATAAAGTGTCATACCAGGCTCTAGGTGTTTGCTTCAATCCATAAAGTGCTTTTAAAAGATAATAGACATGTTCTGGAAAATTTGGATTTTCAAAACCAGGAGGTTGACTGACATAGACTTCCTCCTCCAAATTTCCATTCAGAAAGGAACTTTTGACATCCATTTGATAGACCTTGAAATTGGCATGGGCTGCATAGGCTAAGAAGATTCTGATGGCTTCAAGTCTTGCAACAGGAGCAAATGTTTCATCAAAATCTATTCCTTCTTGTTGACAATAGCCCTTAGCAACCAATCTAGCTTTGCTCCTGACTACTATGCCAATTTCATCCATCTTGTTTCTGAATACCCATTTGGTGTCTATTGGATTCTTTCCTTTAGGCTTGGGCATCAGCTTCCATACAGTATTCCTTTCAAATTGGTTTAGCTCCTCCTGCATAGCTAAAATCCAATCAGGATCCAACAAAGCTTCTTCTACCTTCTTTGGTTCTTCCTTGGAAAGAAAGCTGATGTATAGACATTCTTCTTGAGTTGCTCTCCTGGTTTGAACTCTAGAAGAAACATCACCAATTATGAGCTCAAAGGGGTGATCTTTTGTCCATTTTCTTTGTTGAGGTAGATTAGCTCTATATGAAGAGACCTCTTTGTTGTCTTGATGTGTGATTGAGTTTTGATTGTTAGAAATTCCCCCTGAGTTTGTGGATCTTTGATTTCAGAAAGGGGAACTTTCTATAGGTGATCTATCCTGACTTTCTGCTCCTTTTGATAACCCGACGGATGGTGAATTTTCAGTACCGACGGATGAAGCTGGTTGTCTCCCGTCGGATAACGCTGATTGCCTCCCGACGGATGAAGCATTATGTAACTCGACAGATGTTGAGTTTTGTGCTTCATTGGTAGTAGATTTTTCTGCATTATCCTTTGATATTGTTTCTTGATCACTTTCATCATCACTGTCATCACTAACCATCTCCACATTGTCGAATTTGAGGCTCTCATGGTAATCTCCATCTTGAAGTCCTTCAATCTTTTTATCATCAAACACAACATGTATTGATTCCACAACAATGTTTGTTCTTATATTGTAGACTCTATATGCTTTACCAACAGCATATCCAACAAAAATTCCTTCATCTACTTTAACATCAAACTTCCCATTTTGATCAGTTTGATTTCTCTGAATATAACATTTGCAGCCAAAGACATAAAGAAAATTAGAGTTGGCTTCTTGTTCTTGAACAATTGATAAGGAGTCATGCATCTTGCTTGATTAACCAGGGAAATATTCTGAGTGTAGCATGCAGTATTTACAGCTTCATCCCAGAAATATGTTGGCAGTTTAGATTCTTCAAGAATTGTCCTTGCAGCTTCAATAAGTGATCTGTTCTTCCTTTCCACTACTCCATTCTGTTATGGAGTTCTTGCTGCTGAAAACTCATGCAGAATCCCATTTTCCTCACAAAATGCTCTCATGACAGAATTCTTGAACTCAGTTCCATTGTCACTCCTGATTCTTCTAACTTTGAAATCAGGATGATTATTGACTTGCCTTATGTGATTGATGATGATTTCACTAGCCTCATCTTTAGACTTTAGGAAATATGTCCAAGAGAACTTTGAGAAATCATCTACAATTACTAGGAAAAATCTTTTTCTTGAGATGGACAACACATTGACTGGTCCAAACAGATCCATGTATAGCAGTTGCAAAGGTTCTTAAATTGTTGAATCAAGTTTCTTCCTGAATGATGCTTTAACCTGCTTTCCTTTTTGGAAGGCATCACACAATCCATCCTTAGAGAACTCCACTAGAGAAATGCCTCTAACCAGTTCTTTCTTTACTAGCTCATTCATGGTCTTGAAGTTTAAATGGGATAGATTCTTGTGTCATAGCCAACTTTCATCCTGACTTGCTTTACTGAGAAGACAAGTAACAGATTCTGCATTAGATGAGTTGAAATCAGCTAGGTACACATTTCCTTTCCTCACACCAGTGAGAACCACTTTGTTGTTTCTTTTGTTAGTCACAACACAGGCTTCTGAGTTGAAGGTTACTGAATTGCCTTTATCACAAAGCTGGATGATACTCAACAAGTTGTGTTTGAGACCATCCACTAAGGCAACCTCCTCAATGATGACATTGTCCTTTGAAATCAAGCCATATCCCAAAGTATAACCCTTTCTATCATCTCCAAAAGTAATACTTGGGCCAGCTCTCTCCTTGAACTCTATGAGCAGGGTAGAATCACCAGTCATGTGTCTTGAACAACCACTATCCAAGTACCAAAGATTCTTTCTGTTTCCCTGCACACATCAAAATTAAATCAAGTTGATTATGGTACCCAAGTTTCCTTGGTTCCTGCCTTGTTAGCTTTCTTTTTCTGTTTCTTAGGCTTTATCTCATTTGACTTGGGGATATCAGATTCATCCTTAGTCATTTGAATTGGGCCTTTGAAACCATTCATTGCAACAGAATTATCATGCATATTATAATTAACAGGGAATTGCATGCTATTAGTGAACATGTTATTCCAGTAAGGCATGCTAAATGGCATTTATGGCATACTAAATGCAGCATAATAAGGATTAGGTGCAAATGGCATATTAACAAACTGTGCATTCATATTTTGTGTAGACATAGCATTCATAGGCATGGGAGGCATGACATTCATGTTGGGAAAGTGAGGTGGCACATACATGGAAGTAGGCATGGCAGATTTGTAATTAACAGACAAATGATTTACACTACCACACTTGACACAGATTTTTCTGGGAGCATATTTATCAGGTGTGTAGTTATTGTGTTTGTTAATCCCTACTTTACCATTTCTATAATTTTTCTTTTTAGCCTCTATTTTCACCTCAATCTTTTCAAGTCTGTCACTTAATTGTTTGATAGTCATGTGACCAACATTAGCCTTTTTCCCTTTCTTAACTAGACTCGATTCTCCTGAAACAAAGTTCTTGGAAACAGATCCAAACTTTTCATTGAACTTAACAAGTTTGGCTATACTGATAGGCTTTCTTACAGCCGACGGATGAGGATTTTCATCAGTCGACGGATAACCCTTTTTGTTATCCGACGGATGACCCTCATCATCCGTCGAGTCTACATCTGTTTGCACTCCATCCACCAAATTTGGTTCTAGTTTCTCCTTGTTCTTTTTCCAGGCTGCATCACAGAAGGACTCGATTCCTTGAAGATGTTTTCCATGCCTTAATCACCTCCTGTTCACACTCAGCTGCTTGTTCAAAAAAATTTATTTCTTCAAGGACTCAGTTAATTCCTCTTTGGCAATCTTACACTCAATTCTTAATTTTTAAAAATCAATGAACTGAGACTCTAGCACATTATTTCTCTCAGTCAAAAACAAATTGTTTTCTTTTATTTTAGAATTTTCTTTAGTAAGAGACTTAAGTGTAACACGCAAATGATATAACTCTGTAGACATGTCATTTATAGCATCATTACACTCAGCTTTAGATAAATGTGCAAGGTTTGTAGTAATTACCTGATTACTTGAAGAACTTGTTTATGTTTCATCAGACTTGGCCATTAGGGCTAGATTGCCATAGCTGACATCTTCATCTTCATCCAGACCATCTGCTGCCCAGTCATTTTCTTGTGTAATGAAAGCCCTTTCCTTTTTTTTGAGCAGCTCAAATTATTTTTGCTTATAATCCACAGGCTCAAACTTTTTCTTGCTGGAATCTGACTTTCTACACTCACTGGCAAAGTGCCCTGCCAAGCCATATTTGAAACATTTGAATTTTGATTTATCCACCATGTTTCTATTTGGCTTGGCTGCTCCAAAGTTCTTTTTTAACTTGAGCTTGGCAAATCTTCTGGAAAGAAATGCTAAATGTTCATCAATGTCTTCCATGTCATCTTGGCTGAAAGAATCTTCACTTTCTATTGCAATCCCCTTACCCTTGATTTCAAAGACCCTTGAAGTTGACTCAACAACTTCCATCTTCATCTCCTTCTCTTTCTCTAACTTAGCAACTAGTGCAATGGACCCTCCTTTCTTCTTTCCTCTCTCCATCCTCTCATCTTGCTCTATTTCAAGCTCATAAGTTTTCAGGATGCCATACAGTCTCTCCAAAGTAAACTCCTTATAATCTTGTGATTTTCTCAATGAGACTGTCATTGGTTTCCATTCCTTTGGAAGAGATCTAAGGAATTTCAGATTGGAGTCTTTTGTCTGATAGACCCTTCCATGCAACTTTAAAGCATTTAGCAGTTTTTGAAACCTACTAAAAATGTCAGTGAGAGACTTACTTTCTTAATTATAAAAATGCTCATATTACTGAATCAGTAGCTATATCTTCTTTTCTCTAACTTGCTCAGTGCCATCACAGATGATCTATATTGTATCCCAAACATCCTTAGTAGTTTTGCAGTTGATAATGTTGTCAAACATATCACCATCAACTCCATTAAACAGGATATCCATGGCCTTTTTATCCTTCCTGACTTGTTCAATATCAGGATCAGACCATTCATGGCCTCTTTCTATGCAGTCCACATAGGCCTCATCTTGATAAAGTAAATGAAGATGCATCTTTACCTTCCAATGATGGTAATTGTTTTTATCCAGAAAAGGAATCTTGACTCCAACATCCTTCTTGTTCATCTTGCTGTATTCTTTTGATCTTTAAACTCTTTGTTCTTCAAGAGCTTGCTCTGATACCAATTGTTACTCCCTTAACAATGTAACAAGAATTACAGAAGGGGGGTTGAATGGACTTCTTGAAACTTTTTCTTGAATAAAAATATTCTAACTCAAATATATATATATAAATGTGAATTGATTAGCAGAATGCGGAATAGTTACTTGAAATGAATCAAAATACAAGTAATTAAAAACAAGAGTCTTTAAAAACTTTCTGGTGGATTTGAATGATTCCACCAGAGATATATAATATATATCGAGAGAACTCTGTGTGCAAAAATCTCACAGCTGCTTACAAAAATGATAACAACTAAGAATGAGAGAAATGCTAAGAATACAGCTTACAAATGTTTTCTCTTTCTATATGAGTTTCTTAGTTCCTTAGTTACTATTCTTTTGTTGCTTCTTGGTTTATATATCACCAAGATTACAAAGCAATAAGACAAGATAATTAAAAAAAACTATCAAGTCTAATACAATGCTACTTTATTACTCTATTCCAGCATCTTTGAATATCTTCATAATAGCATGGAAATGGCAATGCTTCTTTGTTCTCGAAAACCCAGTTGAATAGGCTACCACATTCCATTTGCATACACTCGACGCATGTGACTGTGTTGTCACTGTCAACAGATATTTGAATTCTTTATCTGTCGGGTTCATGATCATCCGTCGAGTTATTGATCATCCGTCGGGTTGTTGATCATCCGTCGAATTCATTGTTGTTTATCCGTCGGGTAGCAATCAGGCACTAGATTTCATTTCATATATGCAGAATTACAAGACATCATCTATGTACAATTAATCAACCTATTCTGCATATCTAGTTAAAGTCAACATGACTTATGTACTACTACAGATTCTAAACAATGTGTATGCAGAAACGTGCTACAGACTTATTGTTACATAAGCTACTCACTCGATGGATAATATATTATCATCCGTCGGGACTATATTGAGTCATCCGTCGGGACTATAATCCTTATCCGTCGAGTGCTATAATTTCACTAAGTAAAATCTACCAAGGTGTTTTGTTAATGAAATCATCAAGTACACAATATCCTCCAAATTCCTAATCGCTTTGATTTCGGATCTGAAAATCATGTTAGAGCTTGACTCGATCTAATTGGAATCGATCTCCATTTAACTAACCATTAGCTGGTAAAGTTGATCAATTAACTCTTTTAACTGATCAACTAAACCAAGTGTTGACTAGCTAACTAGAATCAAAGACCAATTATATAAAGTCGGTCTGATCATAACATTCTTTCTCAAGAACTGAGATCGTAATCATTTGGAGTACTGATGAGAACGACAATATACTTCTTTATCCTTAAATATAGGGTAATTTCTAAAAATTTGGGCAGCACTTCCCTTATACCATTGACTACCATTCGTACACTAGCCGACACCATCAATCAACCAATCATCCACAATCATACCCATCCACTTCCATCAACCAAATTTATCAATTTAACAAAATTAAAAATATATTCTTTCGGTCTACATATGTACTATTTACTGGCATAACATATATCTTTTGAAATGGGACTAAGGTCTTAAATCAACAAGGATTAATATAACCATACTTTTCTCAGTTCTTTCAGAATATTACAAAATTTCATTAGTGAACTTTAAAATTTATCTCGTTGTTTCTCAAAAATTTCATTTCGCGAGTATTTTTAACTTATTTCTTATCATTACCTATTTCTTGTCATTACTAATTGTGTACAGTTACTTATAAAAATTGTACCGCATCCTTCCACTAATCACATTAATCCTCTGCTGTTGATGATACACCCTCAATTTCATTAACTAATTTGTTTATCTTTTAATAAATGTGCATGGTCTTCATTATTATTATCGCAATCTGGTGGAAACTTAATCATTATATCATTATTTCTTAAATGGTTTCACAGTCGAGTCACCATTGTTTCATCTCCACTTATGGTTCCGCATCAAACTTTCATCACTGGTCCAGTTATGGGTATCCAACTTACCATAACTTATTTACTCAAATTAGAGAACCTCATAGTTCCTTGAAGAACACATTCGAAATTTGATTGAAATTAAGATTCCTTCTACCTTGAATCTTCACAACAAATATCTTCCCGCGACGAAGGGATGCTTCACATATTAATTTCCTGTCTGAATTATTGTACCGAATTTCCTTGATCTTTGATTGTCATCCCGATACTCGTTTGCTTTATCTGACCCACACAACTTTACTCCCTTATTTTATAATTAATTAATTTGTTACGGTTCACTAATGATTCATTTCTCGTCAAAATCTTCCGATTTGAAATGCATCGCGTTAACGTAATCTACCATACTGATGAGATCCCCATAGCAAGAACAACTGTCTGACTTGATGTCTTCGCCACGTCCACTTGTCGGTGTATCCATTCTTTCTTGCTTGCAAATGTCCATCATTTATCAGTTTAGAATCATATCCTCCTTCGACACGTAATTCTACCTGTCACACGGGACTATTCCATTTCTTTTATAATCGTCAAAGAACAGATTCTATGCAAGAGGAGAGTTTGTGAATAGGATTTTGAATGAAAAACTGAATAAGGAATAACGATGCAACAACTGCTTGGGAGGAATTGTAAGTCAATAAATTGAAGGAAGAAGAATGAGTGAAGATTTAGATATGAATGAGACAACCATATTCGTACGCAAGATGGTCAGTCTTTCATTCTATATGTCATACAACACATGATTAGGTGGCGTCCCACCCGACTCTTCATCACTTCGACAAAGCGTCATACCACAACACTGTTTGTCTCAATCAGGAATTAATAGTTTTGAGAAGAGAAATAATTCAGAAGGAATATAATAAATTTTTTTTCATTTTCACTTCCTATGATTTATCAATAGAAGAAGCCCATACATATTCAAGAATTAAAAGAACATATGCTATCCTATTAGAAGAAAGAGTGTCAGTGCTAATCACCTTCCACGCTTCACTTACACATGCCTTCAGAAACCATTCGAATGCGAGATTCAAAGTCTGGATCACATTATAACTTCGGAATATCATCTGGAAATGCCTCCACATAACTGCTTTAATGATTCGATCATGATTGTGCTCCCACAAAATTTATAGTCATTTCTTTTGATTTCATCTATGCCACGTAGAATAATCATTGATCATGCCACACCTCAACTTCGTCGATAGAAATAAGATTCTTCTCCAATCATCTGGAAAATTCTTCCATTTTATTCAATCATTATCTGTCCGTTTGAATCACGAATCTTGTTAAATTTTTAATAATTTCATAAATTGGGTAAATAATATTTTAACATGTTGATTCAATTATTGATATTATTCAACAAAGTTTACTTTCATTTTTCATGAAAAACTTTAAACCTTCTCCTTGCTAGTGGGTCTACTTGGCCCTTCGAATTAACAACACTGAGTCTAATTCCATTCTTCTTTTTAAGTCATTTTCTGTTTATAATAACAAGAACATAAATAGTAATTCGATAACCAAATTGTGAAACTCATTTCATGCAAAAATCTTCTGAAAGTTGATTAAGAAAATCTTTTTTGAAATCTCATTTTAAATTTTGGAAATCAAATATTTGGTCGTTATTACCATATAAGTTACTTGCTATTTCTATGATTCACCGATGAGATGTATGATTAAAGAAATGCCCATATAAGGGTCTCTCCATCTTGGTACCTCTACCACTTTTCCTTGGATTCTGCTCACACTTATTAGTTGACGAGACTTCATTGACCGTCGTATATCATTTTATTTGCAATTCCACCGCAATGCTGACATTTAGTACTGTCTTTGACATTCTTGTCGTCGTCCTTGACGTTATTCTTGCAACCACCCACGCAATTCGACGTTCTTTCTGTAGATAAGGTCGCATCTTCTTGCTAGTCTTACCTACACCTAGTAAGGTAGATATCATTCCTCGCGCAACGCCCGATAAGTGATAAGAATCTTCTTGCAACGGTGGTGCCTTCGAAACGTGCAACGTTGGTTCTTCATCGGCTTCCATCAACTGGTTGCCTTCGGCGTGGAACTCATCCTAATGCCTAAATTAAATCGTACTAATACTCACCTAGCTTCCCTTACACAAGTCCTCACCAAAATCAATCGCATTTTCTTCAAAACCACATGAAAAGTAGGGTAACATACCCAGTCTCCGTCAATCTGTCGATTCCTCATTACTGTAGGATCTGAGAACTCAATATACCTATAGCGTTGCGATATTCGCCTTACACTTGCCTCAACAATCCTATCTTACCAACTCCATATCAGATCTGCTAACATTAGTTTGCACTCAACTCAACTTAACAAGAGTATGCCTAGGATCTTTCCTCTCTTGTATGGCCTACCACTTCTATCTTACCCTCACCTATTCTTATTTCAGTGACCAATAACCTGTACATCTGATACCAAGTTAAAACAACCCAAATCCGGGGTCAAGATTTGGTGTCACGAAACAATCTTTACACAAAATAAAATAATATTCAATTAACCCCTTGAATCCGGATCATTTACAGGTTATGGTATGAAACAAGAATTTAACCTTCTACAATTCAAAACAATTACAATATGAGTGTAAATACCTTTAGGCAAATGCTCTTGTCTTATTCTTCTAACATCTTCGATCTCTCGTAGCGGAGATTTCCCTATCTTCTGCTGTCTATCAAAAGTTATTCACTTTTATCATTATCTGCTTCTGGAAGAAATAAGAATTTCAAAGCAAGAGTGAGCCAAAAATGCCCAACAAGTATATAATTTGAGTTTGAAATATTAATATCAAAGGAAAATTTCAGGACAAAATCTTTAAACAATTTTAAACAATTCTACTTATTTGAGTGAGTTGAGCGAGTGAACGTTGGATGTCGCCAGCCTTTAATTATTAATCCAAAAGTAACATGCGACTTTCCCGATTCATCTCCTGAGTCAGGGTTTTGTCCAGTTTTGGAATTATAAACTTTTCAGGGGAGAATGTCGTTAATGGCGATCAACAACAAATTAGACTGGACACTAGTTCACACTTATACCCTGCTGATCAGTCAGGATACAGTGTAGATCTATACCCAACCGTATAGATCCATTCAGGTACCTAGGCTCTATCGCCCAAGGGTCCGGTCCATCCCCGGTCCATAGGATCCAGCTCGTCACTGGCCCTTATAGTAAATATCCAGCCCGTAGAATATTTTGATGTCAAATCATTTTGAATTCAAAACATCCGAATTCAGGGTTCACAAATAACCCGAAAGAATGGGTATTTTCTCAAGAGAGCAATCGAATTATAGCAATAATGAAAAGAACATGCATAATCAGAGTAATTACAGCAAAATGTAAAATATTTAACTATTCTGAACTTTAAATAGGAACGAAGAAATTATTGCAGTATTTTAAAAGAAAAATCAAGAACACTTGCCTCAATAAGCTTTAATATCTATTACTAGTTGACTTTGGTTCGATCTAGACGTTCAGCTTTATCGTCAAACTACTCTTCCATTCTGGATACGATCCCAACATTCAGGCCCTTCAATTTGAACTTCGTGATCTCGACGTCTAGTCACTAGATCGTTCTTAGTCCGATGTCAATACTCGGGTTTCCCGTCTAGGACCCACAGAGTTGAAATACCCTAACTCAGATAATCGCTTAAGCTTAACATCAAATTGCTATCACTTCTACCCGTACGGTTTCATATCCCGTCTCGTATTTATAGTTATTATCGAAATACACATAGCATTTATGGTTTGCATCTTCAAGGCTCGGTTCGGTATTTATTTTCGGAAAATACGTATACTCGTCGTTTTGAAAAAAAGGGCAATCGATTATTTATAAATTATTTTGTTTCGATCGCACTTAAGTTCATATAATATAATTATATATATGGTTATTCGACGTCTCCGATAATTGCGGGTTACACTCCCGTATATTCGGAATCAGTTTCCCGAAAATCGGGCAGCGTCTCCTTTGTTTATCGGCCTACCCGTCGAAATCAAATCGACATCAAAACACAACAACAATCACAATACATTCCAGTCCATAATCTAATTCATCAATCCTAACCACCAATTCGAATTCAATTTATTAATTATCATTCATTTTCGTTTTGTAATTAATATCACGAACTAATTTATTTACTTAATAAATGTAGGACTCAGATAAAAATCATCACCGTCCATCCTCGGCTCCCCGAGGCTCATCACCGATGGCGGTAAAATTCGTCGGTGCCCGATAAATTCGAGTTTCCATACAAACTTCACCGATTAATTAAAATTTCCCGAACACAATATATTTCTATTTTACGAATTTTAATCAAATACTTTCTTGCATACAACAAATCCAATAATACCAAATTAATATACAAATAATAATTCGGGAAAATAACGGGAAATAAGGTAACAATCGAGACAGAAGGCACATCACAGGAGAAGTCACCGGAAAATATACCTGTGACCGAAAAAACAGCCACACGGAATTAATCACCCACACAAAAGGCACACACACATACACAGAAACACACACACGCACAACACATACACGCAGAAACACACACACACAAACACAATTAGATATACACACACCACACGACACATACACGCACGAAGATATATATACACACGTGAAGAGCCGACACGCACACAGTTGCACACGCGCCGCCACCTCGCCGGAGCGGCAAGGGGCGACGACCACGCACAGCAGCAGCAGAAGGGTGTTTACCAGAAAAGAGGCAGTCGAAGGTGGGAAAAGAGAACACAGGGAAAGATGGGAGAGACAGAAGAGAGAATCGATTGATAGGGAGAGAGACATGCGAGGAGGAGATTAGGGGAAGGGGGGTGAAGCCGCGGTGGTGAAAAATGGGGGTGGGTAGAATTAGGTTTATACTTTATTTTGTGTTTTTTTTTCTTTTTGTTATTATCCTGTTTTCCGTCACTGAATCGTGAATTTAACGATGTATGTCGCGTGCAAAAATTCATTGAAATAATATCAAAATATTTTCTAAATTTTATAAATATTTCAAGACTAATAAAACACAACTTTCGTAATTTTTGAGGAGTTCTGGAATTTAATATTGGTTTTATAATTAAATGAGATTAGAAAATTATTTAAAATTAAATAATCAATAAAATATTGATTTCTTAATTTTATAAACTCCTAAAAATAATAAATAAAATTATAAAATAACAAAAATAATTTTAGAAATAATTTTAGCATTTATGAGCATAATTATTTAATAAAAATCATTTTAAAATAAAATAGTGCCATACAATTAATTATACCATTAAGGTTCGTATTCAACAATTACCCATAGATAATAACAAGGCAACAGACAGCTAACAGAACCATCACATATTTTATTTATTTCATAATTTGATAATTACATTTACGAATCAAATCCAAAAATAGGTTACTTAGCCGCTAAGTATCTAAAAATTTGATACGATTTTAATACCAAACTCGGGTAATTATCAAAACTGAACTTCCTATAAAACATTTTAAAAGAAAACAAGGTAGTAATATCTCGCCTTCTGAGGATACGAATTTTTATCGGACCATAAAATGATTTGCGTATCGAAAATTTTATACCGGGACTCGTACAGGTCAAACCGTACCCCGGATCGTAAAAGTCAAAACATGAAAAATGTTCAGAATTATCAGATTAGGTTAGGAAGGAGTTTTCGGAAGAGTTACGGGTTGTAAAAACGCAAAAATGGTTGAAGTGGGATGATTTCTGATTCTAAAAAGTAATTTTATAATCACATAAAAAAATCATTATTGATTATATAAATTCTTGTAAAATCACATAACACTCCAAAAATTACCAGAAAATACCAAAGCAATCTATATTATATTCTAGAGGATTAAATATTAAAATATCTAAATTTTAATCAGAAATATACATTCCAACATTCATATCATCATCAAATAATTCACCAAAATTCACATAAAATCACATAATAATTATTTATTGATAAAAATAAATACATAATATTTCTCATACGTTACAGTTATTATTATGAATTTCTTTATTCGCTTCTGCTGTCCAATCAATCATTTATCTTATCCGATATATACAACATTACTTTCTTATTTCTCTAGTTAATTTACCTCATAGGTTCGCTATCTACTTCAATTCACACCAAAATCTCAGACTTGATTCGTATTATGTATACAGATTTCCGCTTCTGATTTGATGTCATCGTGATAACCACGTTATTGGCATAATGATTCTTCTTTGCATGTATATGTCCACCAATTATTGGCTTGCAATTATCCATACTCATCATGTAACTCCATCTGCTACACGGGTTCATTTCACTTCCTTTTAAAACATTCAAAGAATAGACCTTACACAAGAAGGGAATTTATATATATTATTCTGATTGGAAACCTTTTGTAAGGAATAACAGTACAAGGAAACAATCAGAAGGATCTATAAATCAATAAGTCATAACTGAAGAGGAAATAATGAATGGTGATTTAAATATGAGTGAGACAACCATATTTGTACTCAAGATGGCCTATACTATATGGCATACAGCACATGATTAGGCGGCGTACCACCAAACTCTTTGTCATTTTGATAAAGATTCACACCATAACACTGCTTGTCTCAATCAGAAAATAAGACTTGAGGGGAAAATGATTGTTGAAAGGAATATAACAATTTTCTTATCACTTCATAGAGCTGATCATGAAAAAGTTCATACTTTATTCAAGATTCATAAGAATATATAGTATTATAGAAAAGAATGATATCATTGGTCGCCATCCACATTTTATCTGTTTACAGCTTCAACGCTTGTCCGATCAATAGATCCCATTCTGAGTCATATATTAACTTTAGAATGCTCTCTGAAATGCTTTCTTAAATCGATCATTAGAATAAATTCCCATTTATTAGGTCTTGTATCTTTAGCGTCGCGCTTCCATGTTCAATATTTTTATAATTTGACCCTATTTGCACTCTTACGAGATTTACAATCATAACTTTAAATTTCCCGTACGCTACTGATCATTCAACATATCGACTCCTTTTCTAATAACATTCTTCATTTAGAAAAGTCTGGAAATTTTCTCAATCTTCTTTGATCATACTCAACTTCTTGTAAATCGACGTATTCATTGAACTCTAATAGTCTCAAAAATTGGGTGAATAGTTTCTCTGTACATTGGTTTTGTCATTAAACTTAGCAAACGAGATTTGCACTCTTCTGTTAGAAACAATCAAATCTTCTCCATAATAACGGGTCCACTTGGCCTTCCAAATGAAACCTACTAACTTCTAGAATGAGTATTCTTCTGGATAATCTGAATCTTATAATTGTTGGATTTTTAACGTAGCGGGGGCATGGCAAAACACTTTTACACATATAAAATCCAAATAAAAGCATACAGATCATGAATAAAAATTCGAGGGATTGGATCTAACCTTTAAAATAATTCGAAGACAACGATCAGAGATCCTTAGCAGTGGCTCCTCAAGTGTGAAGCACTCCACCGGTATCCACCAAGAAAACGATGTTAAGGAGGAGGAAGGAGGTGGAGATAATTGGGTTTTCCAAACTTTTTGGGTTTTGGGGTTCTTTTTTTCGAATAACAATAGGGTCTATAATAGTGTATTTATAGGCAAAATTTTTAGCTGAAATTTTCCCATAAATATCATTATTATTATCCCATTTATTATTCTCATTAATAATTAAAACACCTTTTAATTATTAATCCTTTTTCTAAACACTTTAGAAATAATTCTCTCTCTTGATTTAATTTCCAAAAATTAAATCCTTAATTAATAATATTAAGAACTTTTCTTAATTAATTTATAATTAATTAAATCTCATTTAATCAATTATTAAATTTGCCAATTAATTATTTTTTTCACAAATAAATAATTATTTAGCCATTATTAATTAATTCCTCCACCATTAAATCATTCTCTTTTTATGGTGTGATCCTGTAGGTTCAATATTAAGCCGGTAGTAGAAATAAATAATAATAAAACTATTTTATCATTATTTATATAAATTCTCTAATTTATTAAATATGATTAATTAATTAATCACATTTATTCTACATCGTGAGGGATACTTCTCAGCATATCGCGACTATCCGGATAATATGAATTCACTGCTTAGAATACCAAGAACCTATTCAGTGAATAGTTACCGTACAATAAACTCCTTCTACCCTACAATGTCCCGATTAAATACAAGGCATGGATCTCGTGTCAAGCCTATCTAATTCAATCACTTGCTTACCATTTACTATGCGTAGTTCTATGCAAATTAGAAACTCCTTTCTAATTTCATTTACTCTGGCCAGAGATTCCTGAACTAGCATAAGTGGATCAGCCTTGAACATTCGCTTCCTTCACTGGAAGGGGTAGATCCTTTATTGATCATACACTATCTTCGTGTACAAATTCCTATACCCAGAAGAGCCCTAATAATTGTCCCTGGAGACTAAGAACTAAACCAAAGCATAGTTCAGTGTACACAAGATTACTATGATGACCTCAAGTCTAAGGATACTTGTACAACTATCACTATGTGAACAACTGCTGACACGTGAGTGAACTCCATCAGTTGTTCAGCTGTGCGAGTCATGTTCAGTGAACTTATTCCATAATAAGCACCTACATACTAGCTATAGTGTCACCACACAAATGTCTATGAGAACAGACATCCTTCATAATGAAGCAAGCATAGTATGTACCGATCTTTGCGGATTATTAATTACCAGTTAGTAATCCTACGACCAGGAACTATTTAAGTTTTGAGTTATCATCTTTTTAGGTCTCACTATTATGATCTCATCATAATCCATAAAAAGCCTTACTCTAAACTATGGTATATCTTATTTTAACACTTAAATAGATAGAGCCCGTAATAAAAACAAAACAAGTCTTTTATTAAAATCAATGAAATCAAAACAGATTACATAAAGAGTTATTCCTAAATCCTAATACATGATTGGACTTAGGACATATTCCTTTCAATCTCCCACTTGTACTAAAGCCAATCACTCTGGTATCTAATACCCATCTTGTCTTTATGATGAACAAAGTGACTATCATAAAGTAGCTTTGTGAGTGGGTCTGCTATGTTGTTATGTGTGTCAACTCTAATTCAATACAATACAAGAAATGTTACCGCGCTCCCACTAACCCTTTTGTAGATGCATGGTTCATCTACGTTTTTGATAAAATCAAATTCTTTGATTGTCTCATCAAAACGAATGTTCCATCTTTCTAGAAGCTTGCTTTGAACCACATATGGTTCGTAGTAGCTTACACACTAGGTTTTTATTTCCCTTGGAAAGAAAACCATCTGGCTATATGCCAGATCTCATAGACGTAGTAAGCGGCAATCGCAAGCAAAATCCGAACTGATTTTAACAGGGCTACAGGTAAAAGGTTTCATCAAAGTCAATCCATTGCCTTTGTTTGAATCCTTTTGCCACAAGCCTGGCCTTATAGGTCTCCACCTGGCCATCTGCTATAATCTATCTTTTGTATACCATATACATAGATTCCATTCTGGATTTCATGGCACTATGCCATTTCTCTGAGTCAACACTACTCTTAGCCTCATTATAGGTCACAGGGTCGTCATCATCAATGATCGACAACTCATTGTCATTCTCAATGACAAGGCCATATTACCTCTCAGGTTGGCGAGAAACTCTCCCTGTTCTAGGAATGGGCTGTTCCACAAAAGGTTGTTTAGTTAGAACAGGTGTTTCCACTTGATCCGTAGTAGTTTGTGCTTCTTGAACTTCATCAAGTTCAATTTTGCTCCCACTATTTCCTTCAAGGATAAACTCCTTTTCCAAGAAGGTAGCATGTCTGGAGACAAACACCCGATGATCGGTGCAAAAGTAATACCCTAAAGTCTCTTTAGGATATCCCACAAAACTACATTTTACGGATCGATATTCCAGCTTATCTGAGTCAACTTTCTTGACATAAGCTGGACATCCCCAAATCTTAACGTGTTTAAGACTCGGTTTCCTTTCTTTCCATATCTCATACGAAGTTTGAGGAACAGATTTGGAAAGCACCTTATTCAGTAAATATGCTGAGGTTTCCAATGCATTACCCCATAGGAATACTGGAAGATTTGCATAGCTCATCATGGACCGAACTATGTCTAACACAGTTTGATTTCTCCTTTCAGATACCAATCTGGAGGTGTCCACTGAGAGACTATACCATTTACTTTGAGATAATCTAGAAACACTCCATTAAAGTATTCACCACCTCGATCTGGTCGAAGAGTTATAATACTATGTTTGGTTGTTTCTCCACTTTATACTTATATTCTTTGAACTTTTTAAAGGCCTCAGACTTGTGTTTCATCAAACACATATCCGAATCCAGATCTATCATCTATGAAAGTAATGAAGTATGAAAATTCACCCATGGCTTGCGTAGACATTGGTCCACATACATCTGTGTGTACCATTCCTAGCAAATTTGCAGCCCTCTCTCCATGTCTACTAAATGGAGACTGCAGTGCCACAATGAAGTGAGATTTTCATCATCCCTTTTCTTTTATTAGTTTGTTCAATCTGAAGTAAATTATGTCACATTTATACAGACCATTATTTAAAGTACCACGTCCATAAAGAATATTATCTCTAAGAATAGAACATTCATTATTTTTAATAATAAATGAAAATCCAGCCAAGTCTAACATGGGAATAATATTCCTTACAATTGAGGGAACAAAATAACAATTATTTAAAACAATAGTCTTGCCCGTAGGCATATGTAAATGAAATGATTCTACATCTTCAGCAGCGACTCTTGCTCCATTTCCCATCAGTAGAATCACCTCCTCTTCCTCAAGAGTCCTACTTCTCCTTGGTCCCTGCAATAAATTGCAGATTTGAGAACCACAGGCGGTATCTAATACCCAAGTAGAAATTTGATTTAATGACATATTCACTTCTATCATGAACATACCTGAATCAGAAGCGGTAGTCTCACTACCCTTCTTCTTCTTCAATTCTGCAAGGTAAACTTTGTAGTTCCTCTTCCAGTGCCCCACCTTGTTACAGTGAAAGCAAACAAATTTGCTCTTGGGGTCTTTAGCTTTTGGTGGAACCGGCTTTTCTTCACCTACTTTCTTCTTCTTGGAAGAGTTCCTCTTCCTTTTCTTAGGATTGGAACCTTCACCAATTAGAAGAACAGAACTCTTCTTAGGGGGAAAATTCGATTTCGCAGTCTTCAACATGTTGTGGAGTTCAGGCAGGCTGACATCCAACTTATTCATGTGAAAGTTCACAACAAACTGCGAGAACGAACTCGGAAGCGATTGCAAGACCAAGTCTTGGCTCAGCTCCCCATCCATGGCAAAACCAAGTTGTCCAAGACGTTCAATCAAATTGATTATCTTAAGTACATGGTCATTCAGAGATGATCCGTCAGACATCCTACAACCGAACAGCTCCTTCGATATCTCATATCGAGCTGTCCTCCCTGCCACATCATACAACTCTTGTAGATGCATGAGGATAGTGTGAGCATCCATATGCTCATGTTGCTTCTGTAGCTCAATGTTCATGGAAGCTAGCATGATGCATTGAGCAACATTTATATCATCTATCCACTTACGATACACAACATGTTCATCATTATGTGCATCACTAGCAGGTTCAGTAGGCTTAGGTGAGTCAGTCACGTATTCCAGCTTCTCAATCCTGAGAACAATTCTAAAGTTTCGAAGCCAGTCAGCATAATTAGGACCAGTCAATTTGTGAGCATCTAGTATGCTCCTGAGTGATAGTGCAGAAGACATAACGTACAAAGTAAATCTGTAAATGATAAACACATAACAACACTTAGCAAATATTCGATTTCATTTTAAAACACTATATGAATCGGGTCTTTATTCATAAGTGGCTCCCACTAGTTTATCTAATTTATTCAACCCCCTACGTGAAAAATTAAGCATTCATAATGCTAGTGGGAATAGGGATCCTACATTCCATTACACAACCCCGGCTGTAGCACGAACCGCCATGTAATGTTCAATAGGCAGACAACTCTTGTCAATTACATCTTATGTTATTCCCTAATCAAACTTTAGCCTCTTGAATAATTGAGTCTCGGCTGTGGCACGACAAACTCAATATTCTAAGTCAAGTCTAACCCAACATTCCGTACAGTTGAATCAGTCCCCAAAGGCCCACGGCTGTAGCACGTACCGACCTTTAGATTCTTATTCAATGTACACATCTCTATGTAATAGACAAGTATTTCTTATTTCAAAATCAAAGCCCT
The DNA here is from genome assembly GCF_009905375.1 of Apium graveolens. Taxonomy (NCBI): domain Eukaryota; kingdom Viridiplantae; phylum Streptophyta; class Magnoliopsida; order Apiales; family Apiaceae; genus Apium; species Apium graveolens. The sequence continues at coordinate 160,571,755 of NC_133650.1, forward strand.
CGGCTGTAGCACAAACCGACAATGATTCAAAAATAAGAACTACTTTTCTATCATGTTGGAAGGCTATGACCGACACAAGCCCGTTGTGTCATTGGCCAATTACTACTTGATATTATTTAATTTTAGAGGGATTATATTACGTTACAATCATAATCATATTATAAAGAAATTCTTCCTTTTAAATTAAATATTTCAAATCAATAATCAATAATCAGATGATTCCCAGATCGGGTGGAGCATTGTCAAGAGGCGTCACTTAATAACCCTTTCTTACATATAGAAATCTGTTGTTGACAGAATCATCCTTTCTCTCATATCGAAAATTCATATTCAATTACGTGTTTCATAAACACAAGAATCTCATGATTGTATTCATAATATTATTCTTAAGGTTATGAAACAATTTCACTATACTAGGTTGTCTAACAAACGCCTTATGTTCATTTAAGTTCACCTAAATCTATCATCGCATGATAAACTAAGCATATATCACATATATAAACATGAATAAACATCAAGTTAGGCATGTTATATCATCTAACACATTAGTCTAAGCATTATACATCTCTATGTATCACATGAAGCATTTAAAAGCAGTTAAAACAGTTAAAAACAACTTTAAAACACTTCCGGAAATATAAACAGTTCAAAACTTTTATATAAACTAAAATTGATCACTCCATTAGATCCGTCTCGGAAAAACAAATCCAACGGTATATTGCACGCCTAAAACGGAGTTACGAAACTCCCAGAAAATCAATTTTAATGTAAACAGTCGGGCTGTAACGCATTACAGGAACACTTTACAAGCCCTGTAACGCATTCCGGTGATGCGTTACAACCCTTTTAAGCCATTAAAAGGTGTAACGCATTCCGTGAATGCGCCACAGGTGTGTAACGCATTCCCGGAATGCGCGACACCCCTTTTTTTTTCTTCTCTTGCAGCAGCCGCCTTTTCTCCTCGGTTGTTGTGCCGCCGTACTACCTCTGTCTTCTTACTCCGTGCAATCAACAGAAGCAACAGCAGTATACAGACAATATAAAACATATATATATATACTATATATACATATATTTATACTTATTTAATTACGAATTTCAATTACAAGAACTTCAAAAATTCATAATAAAAAAATCTATACATCCTAAAATTATGAAAAAAATACCCAGACGATCTACAACACTTGTAGAACCCAGATCAACATTCAAAATTATTCTGAGAAATGATTTCTCATCAGACAAAATTAATCCATGATATAACTTATAAAAATCATAATTAATTCATACAAGCACATAAAATTCTGAAATTTTTACCACAGATCTATATGCATACAACCTATGCTCTGATACCATTGTTGGATTTTTAACGCAGCGGGAGCATGGCAAAACACTTTTACACATATAAAATCCAAATAAAAGCATACAGATCATGAATAAATATTCAAGGGATTGGATCTAACCTTTAAAATAATTCGGAGACAACGATCAGAGATCCTTAGCAGTTGCTCCTCAAGTGTGAAGCACTCCACCGGTATCCACCAAGAAAACGATGTTAAGGAGGAGGAAAGAGGTGGAGAGAATTGGGTTTTCCAAACTTTTTGGGTTTTGGGGTTCTTTTTTTCGAATAAAAATAGGGTCTACAATAGTGTATTTATAGGCAAAATTTTCAGCTGAAATTTTCCCATAAATATTATTATTATTATCCCATTTATTATTCTCATTAATAATTAAAACACCTTTTAATTATTAATCCTTTTTCTAAACACTTTAGAAATAATTCTCTCTCTTGATTTAATTTCCAAAAATTAAATCCTTAATTAATAATATTAAGAACTTTTCTTAATTAATTTATAATTAATTAAATCTCATTTAATCAATTATTAAATTTGCCAATTAATTATTTATTTCACAAATAAATAATTATTTAGCCATTATTAATTAATTCCTCCACCATTAAATCATTCTCTTTTTATGGTGTGACCCTGTAGGTTCAATATTAAGCTGGTAGTAGAAATAAATAATAATAAAACTATTTTATCATTATAAATTCTCTAATTTATTAAATATGATTAATTAATTAATCACATTTATTCTACATCGTGAGGGATACTTCTCAGCATATCGTGACTATCCGGATAATATGAATTCACTGCTTAGAATACCAAGAACCTATTCAGTGAATAGTTACCGTACAATAAACTCCTTCTACCCTACAATGTCCCGATTAAATACAAGGCATGGATCTCGTGTCAAGCCTATCTAATTCAAGCACTTGCTTACCATTTACTATGCGTAGTTCTATGCAAATTAGAAACTCCTTTCTAATTTCATTTACTCTGGCCAGAGATTCCTGAACTAGCATAAGTGGATCAGCCTTGAACATTCGCTTCCTTCACTGGAAGGGGTAGATCCTTTATTGATCATACACTATCTTCGTGTACAAATTCCTAGACCCAGAAGAGCCCTAATAATTGTCCCTGGAGACTAAGAACTAAACCAAAGCATAGTTCAGTGTACACAAGATTACTATGATGACCTCAAGTCTAAGGATACTTGTACAACTATCACTATGTGAACAACTGCTGACACATGAGTGAACTCCATCAGTTGTTCAGCTGTGCGAGTCATGTTCAGTGAACTTATTCCATAATAGGCACCTACATACTAGCTATAGTGTCACCACACAAATATCTATGAGAACAGACATCCTTCATAATGAAGCAAGCATAGTATGTACCGATCTTTGCGGATTATTAATTACCAGTTAGTAATCCTACGACCAGGAACTATTTAAGTTTAGAGTTATCATCTTTTTAGGTCTCACTATTATGATCTCATCATAATCCATAAAAAGCTTTACTCTAAACTATGGTATATCTTATTTAAACACTTAAATAGATAGAGCCCGTAATAAAAACAAAACAAGTCTTTTATTAAAATCAATGAAATCAAAACAGATTACGTAAAGAGTTATTCCTAAATCCTAATACATGATTGGACTTAGGACATATTCCTTTCAATAACAAACAAGAAACTCAAGTAGTAGTTTGACAACCAAGTTTTTAAACTTGTTTTGTTTAAAAGTCTTTTACAAAAATTTTGTTAAGAAAGTCTCTTTTGAAAATTGTTTAAAATTTTGAAAATCATACACCTAGTCATCATTACTATATGAGTTGGTTGTTGTCCTTCTCAACCGCTACAAGGTATCAAATTAGGGAAATAATTAGATAAGAGCCCATTCATTTCCATATATCCTCTACCCCTTATTGGGTCCATTTTACCTTCATTGGTCGATAAAAACTCCAGATACCGTTGTATATTATCTTATTCGTAACTTCACTTCTAGTCACCAGTAGAAAAACAGGGCGTGAATCAGATGATGGTCCTCTGATTAATGGCTCTGAATGATCAAACGATCCCTGGATAAAAGAATCTGCCATCACCGCTATCTGAAAATTGCGTCGCTAGATAAGAATCTCGAATCTCATCATGAATCATACCAAAACCTATTATATAGTCGCACTCAACCTCTCGATGTCTTAACTTTCTATTTCTTAATCATAATCCTAACCCTTTATCCATTCCCGACAAACTAGGCTCGTTTCAGTGACTTATAACCTGTAGCTCAGATACCAAACCTGTGACGACCTCCAAACCCGAGTCGGAAGTTTGGGGTTCATAACACACACACACAAATATAAACTTGTATATAGAATATTATATACATTGAATCTTCTTTACAGAACCACGGATCGCAACAGGTTAAAGTATGAAAATAAGCTACAACCTTACTTTTATTACATCGTACCAAATCCCAACTAGTTCAACTTACTAGTGATAATGATGTCATTCTTACAATCTTACATAACTCATCTACAATAAAATGCTCCTTCTAGCTCGATTCAACTTAACCTGGAATCCTAGCTTGCACACTGGAATGGGAATCCTCGTTACCAACAACTTCCTTTTTCAACTGTAGAATAACATAAATAGATTTGCAAGTATGAGCTAACTAGCTCAGCAAGTCATAATAACAAAAACTGAGGTTAAACAATTATCAATTGAAATGATTTATACGAATCAAGTTTCTTAATAAACAATGATTAGAATTGGATATTCACTTTTAATTTTAAAAAAAAACACTAAGTTTAGGCTGTTGATCAGTCACACACTTACCCCGAGCAAGGCTCCCAACTATGCTCTCTATATTAGATCCAAGGCACGCATTGGCATAATATGACCACGAATCTGGTCTGACCACGAATCAGGTCAACATTTATAAAACCATCCAATTCTACAATGATTCAATATCATAATCATTGTAATTTAATAAAAACAGAATCATGATTAACATTGATAAAACATTTATCTTAGAGCATAAAACATTTCACAGGTATCACCAGGGTATATCAAGGTGTAAATATGAAGAACGGCTTTAAGCCTGATGAAGAATCACGTATCTTATGGACAATGGTTTAATGATAATACAGGGTATCGATCTTTGATGTCATAGGGTATTCCAGGATATATAAGTTTCTGTACCTCAAAAAATTATGTTGCAATACTTATTTTATGGTGTGTATGTATTTATGAAGTAGTATTGTATTTGTATAGTTTAATATTCAGGAAATCAACCGTCGGTGGTTTACAAGAAATAAAGCTTACAGCTAAAGTTTAATAATATGATCAGGGTTCAAGGTTGAATAGTTTGAAGCGCTTGCAATATAAAATATGATTTATTTTGAATACTAGCAAGATGTTATGAGAAAGTTCCGAAATATTTGCAATATATCTCGAAGAAGGGTTAAGAAGTACTTGTTTTATCACAAATGATTTCCAATTTTACTTGTACTCATCTAACAGTTTTACTCATCAATCACTTTCCTTCTTTTTCTATGCCTTACTTCTATTCATCAATCACTTGGCTTCTCTTTCTACGCTTCAGTTCTATTTACCGATCCCTGGCTTTCTTTTTCTATTCCTCGCCTACTTTGCTAGACATCACAAGTATCTTTCAATATTCAATCTCATATTATTCTAATCATCACATCAACGTCATAAACTTCTATCTACCCTTCGTTTTACCCAAATACGATTTACGAATAGAAAGTTAAAGCAAAAATCGTCAAACAATAACCACATAGGCATATAACACATCAATCAGATAGCACGTAGCACATGCCACACAAGATATTCGATCAAAATAAATTTTCAAAGAAGATTTGGGGTCAAAATGAATTTCGAGATATTTAATACGAATTATTGAACATTTTTCTGAATTAAAACGAGTACCAGAATCATTTTATAAATATTTAAATGGGTTCGAATACCCGAATCTGACTTTGAAATTATTAAATAATAATTATCGAGCCTTGAATGTAATTTAAAATAATATTTTAAAGCTCCAATCTATTTTTCAGAAATTTTTAAATTAAAATAAATAATTAAATCTAATTAAATAATCAAATAAAATTAATTAATAACTAATTAAATTAATTAATCAATTAATATTTAAATTAATTGACTAATTAAATAATTAATTATTAACTAAAATTAATTAATTAAATAATTAATATTAATTTTGGAATTAAAAATAATTTTCAGAATTAAAAATAATAAATTTTTGGAATTTTAATAAATTAAAACCATTTTATGAAATTAAAATAAAAGGAAATACTATTTTTAAAAATATTTAAAACAACAATCTTGTTTTTGTAATGTTTTGAAACTAAAATACATGATTTATAAGTTTCGCAAACTACAGGGGGTCAAACTGTAATTGTCCCCATGTCGCCTGCTCCAGCCACCGCGCCGCCACCGGCCGGCTTTCATCTGCACGAAATCAATCCAGGAGGTGCAGATTTGAAGTTCTAATTGTCAGGAATAATATTATGGAGTCAAAATCGATGAAGGACTCCGGTTTTTTCTAGTAATTTCACTCGAAGTCTCGTCGCCGGCGAGCTTCAAAATTTTTCGGCGAGGCTCGATTAAACCATTCCAGGAATCGTTTGTTAATCTAATATACGCCATTTGATTTGTTTTCCCATGATCTACACATTTGTATAATCAATTTCATCTAATAACCCCTAACAAAGAAACGCCTAATTTCCAATTAAGAACATTCATAGCTATAAACCCTAGTTCTTCAATTCGAGAATTAAACAGTAATTTGAACATGTTATTGAACTCCAAATTTATCATATAGTATATCAAAAATATCAGGAAGAAAAGATCTACATGATTCAAGCATCAAATCATATAAACAACATCAACATCAAAAATTCCTCTTTTAATCACTAATTAATTCGAATTAAAATAAATAAATAAATAAGAAAATAACCTTAATTTCTGAACTGAAATGGATGGTTGATTATGAAAGAGCTTTTCGAGAGCTTCGATTCGACTACTTGCACGCCCAAAGCGGATTTCGATAACGCCTTCGAATCTTCATTTGATTATGAAGAATGCTATGAATTTTAAGGTTTTCCTGTGGAAATTATGTAGTTTTACTGTTTGCAAATGATTATCTGTATAAAATACAATACTGTATTTGCTATTTATATTTATGGAATATTAGTACGTGTTGGATCATGTAGGATCAAAATAATAAGTTACTTAGCCACTAAGTAATTGCAAAAATGATCTGATTGGATAATGTTTTGGGATAACTATCATCCAGTTTTGGATAATTATAAAAACTTTTGGATAATTATTAATTTTTTTGGATAATTATCAAGACCGGGCTTCTTATAAAACACTTTATACGAAGATAATGTTATCGAAATGATTATCGTATTGAAAATTTTACGTCGGGCCGCGCCCGGGTCAAACCGTAATCCAGATTGAAAAAGTCAAAACACGGAAAATATCTGAAATTATCAAATTAGATTAGGAAGGAGTTTTTGGAAGAGTTTCGGGTTGTAAAAACACAAAAACGGTTGAAGTTGGACGATTCCCGGCTTTATAAAATAGTTTTGTAATTATTCAGAAAATAATTAATAAATTCATAAATCATTATAAAATCATATAACAGTCCAAAAATTATCAAAAAAATACCATAATTATCTATATTTTATTCTGGATATAATAAAATTAACATACCTACACTTTACCACATATAAACATCAACACATCAACACCAATCATCAGATAATTCACCAAAAAATCACATAATAATCACTTAATAATTATTTATCGATAAAAATAATTACACGCTATGTCCCGGATATTACACGATCCTTCCAAAATATGTAAGAGAGAAAATGCTTAGAAATCCAAGGCATTGAATCTTTTAGTGAACATTGTTGGAAAAGAGATAAAATGGAACTTGAACTAAAAATTATTTAAGTGAGGGATGTGAGTCAACGGATAGAGATTATCTATTGAGGGATAAATTATCAACGAATGAAACTATCCGTTGAAGGAACCAATTGGTACTTCTAAAATGGAAAAACTTGATAAGAAGTATGGTTCTATTAGCAAGAATTTTGTGACTGGTGAGAGCAGCAAAACCAAGGATGTTAAGCAGAAAAATATAGGCCACTTACTTAACAAGGAATTGAAGGATAAGACCGTGACTAGTATATCCACCAAGAAAAAGAACAACAGAAATGATAAGATAGGAATTAACAAACACAACAACTAAAAACCTGATAAATATGCTCCTAGAAACAAATGTTCTAAGTGTGGTAGTATTAATCATCTATCTGCTAACTGAAAATATTTATCCATACATGTTATGCATATTTCATAAATGCCTATGTCTATCATGACTCTTTGCCTATGCTTAACTTATTTGGTCAAAACTGCAATAACATGTCATTCATTCCTAGTCCTTACTTTTCTACATATAGCATAAAATGGAACATGCCCGAAATCAATAATAAGTTTACTCCTCATATGAATATGTTGCATCCACAAAACTTTACATATGATTCAAACATCAATCACTTTGCTCAAAGACCAACACCTAAGTCAAAAGTGGATTTAAATCCTCCAAAATCTAAAGTGAAAACTGGTCAGAGGGAAAAGAAGGAATCTGGAAGAATAGGAACCAAGGATACTTGGGTACCAAAATCAAATTGATTGGGTTTTGTTGTGAGCAGGGAAAAAGGAAAAATCTCGGGTATGTGGGTAATGGCTGTTCAAGACATATGACTAGTGATTTATCCCTGGTCACAGAATTTGAGGAGAAAGCTGACACATGTATTACTTTTGGAGATGATAACAAATGATACATTGTGGGATATGGCTTGATTTTTAAAGAAAATTTCGTCATTGATCATGTAGCACTGGTTGAAGGACCCAAGCATAATTTGCTAAGTGTCAGTCAACTATGTGATAAGGGTTTTCAGGTAGAATTTGATAAGGAAGTATGTATCGTTACAAAAAAAGAAAAATAACAATATGTTGTTGACTGGAATCAGAAAAGATAACGTCTACATAGCTGACTTCACTCAACATATGTTAACTTTATCACTTATCTTCTCAGTAAGGCAAGCATTGGTGAAGGTTGGTTATGGAATAAGAAGATGTATCACTTGAACTTCTCAACAATGAATGATTTGATCAAAAATTATTTAGTAAAAGGAATGGTAAAAAGATTTAATATTAATAAATATTAATTTACCTGTGTATCAATTAAAATATTATCAATAAAGTTAATATTATGAATAAATATAATGTATATACATTTTACATTTTTTCTCATTATTTAAATTTTTATAGTAGAATATTATTTAATGAAAATAATTTTAATACTATATTTTATTTTAAAAATATTTCAATTGGGACTTTTAGTTAAAATATGATATTAAATTTAAAACATATTCATATGTCTTGACTTACTAAATTATTTTTTAAAAATGAATTAAATATATATATAATTTTTATTTAAATAAAAAATATTAGAACCCCGATTATTCGCGGGGATCCCCGTTCCCCATTAAGGGCATGGATGGGATCAGGGAGCAAAATAATCCCCGTTCGGGGTTCAGGGCGGGTTCGGGGAATGGGTTAGGGTTCGGGGATCGGGGGCATGGATAACAATCCCCAATCCCGAAGTGACATGATACCCATCCTGTAATATCCGGGAAAATTATGTGAATATTATATGTTAAATAAATAAATATTATATGTTTTATCAATTTAAAATGATCATTGCCATGATATTAGATGTTAAAGTTGTTATGTGTGTTCTGTGCGGGCCAGAAAATTTTTCGAATGATTCAAATATGTTTAAATTGCAATTATAAGAACTTATCTGCAATCAGGACGCGTATTTATCAGCGTCTTTATTAAGATACTCGTTTTATTTCGATTTATGCACGTTTGAATGTATTTTACGTGTTTTCGGGATTTTCTAGTAATTTAGGGATCGTTTGCGTTTTTCAAAAATCAACGGACCGGGACCCCACCGGAACGACAAAACCCACAAAATTCGTGTTTTTATTTTTCTAAAATTAATCGTATTTTAAATACCAAGTATTTCTGCATTTTTTTTTGAAATATTCGAAATTTTTAGGGAATTTTGATTTAAATTTTATATTTAATTGTTTTTAAAGTTATTCCCCATAAATTGTTAATTTCGGGCTTTTATTTTAAAATGTGAGTTTGAGTATCGATTTATGGTTATCGGGGTAAGTTACTGAGTATAAAGAACCTCAGTGTTTATCTGTATGATTTAATAAAAGTCATAAATCAAAACAGATAAACACAGTCTTCTTCTCTATCTGTTAGTCTCGAGAGCATATCTCAAAGGAAGCCATTTTCTGATCGGTTTACCTATATGTTTGTATTGATATTGATAATGGATTAAAGCCTGTGATTAGACGAACCATTTGACACCAGAATCGTGTTCTAAGGTGCTATATTCTATTCGAACTTTGTTCGTCGGAATCGACGAAATTGCGAATTCAATTTTATGTGATTCTTTGATGTTTGTAATGGTTGTATATGATTGTACGAATCATAAGCATCATTTTGGTGTATGATTTGCACGTATTTGATCTTGTTTTAGTCTAAACCGAAGTTCTTGAAAATATTAATTTTTGATTTTGAATTTCTGGATTATATAAGAATTGGTTGATAATTTTAGGTTTATGAATTGATTATGTGATTTCAGGGCTTGATTTTGATAGTTAAAACGTTAATTTTGGTGTGAAATCGAGTAGAAAACCCCTATAGGCCGGAGTTTTAACTTAGTCGCCGGTTTCTCCTCGATTTTCGTCGGAGAAGACGAACGGATGGGTGGTTGTGGCTGTTAGGGTGGAGGTTTTGTTGCTGGGAATGGAAGGGGCAGATTTCGATCAAAAACGCGGGTTAACGGTGCTGTGAAGGGCCGTCTTTGGCCTGGTCGGAAACCAACCGGAAAATCTGCAGCCGCCGGATTCTGCAGAATTTTTCGACGGTTCTTCATGTTCTTCGTCGACCCGGATGACCCGGATGTCGACCCACCCCTGACCCGACTTTAATCCACAAAAACCGTAACCCCCTTTCCCCTAAACTGTTTCCCAGATTTTCCTTTTATTTTAATTCAAAAATTCAATTTCATTTTTTAAAATCATATCTTTTATTTTCAAAAATTATTTAATAATTATTTTAAATACCAAAAATTATTTTCTTAATTATTTTAAATTCCTAAAATTATTTTCTTTTATTATTTTCAAAAATCTAATTTGATTTAATTAATTATAATTTATTTTAGTTAATTATTTATGAATCTAATTAATTGATTAAAATCATTTAATCATTTAATTTCATTTATAAATAGTTAAATAAATGTAAATTATTTATAATTAATTTAAATAATTTCTAAAAGTTATTTTTAGGTTTTTAAAAATTATATTTTGGTATTTAAAAGTCAATTAATATTATTATTAATTAATTTAAATCTATTAATTTCTTATTTTATTCATAATAATTAAACCGTTCGTCCGTTTAATACGAAACGAATGCGTACAGACTCAGAAAAATATTGTGCTTCCAATAAAAATACTTTTGAGACCTAATTTCTTTTGTATTTTAATGTCATTTGATTTGTGCATCAGTTTGAGGCGGTATTTGATCGGTAAATGCTAATATTGACCTAATTTTCATTCTGAACGCACTGAGACGTATCTTTTAATGATTTGACTTATGTGTTACATGAAATATGTGATTAAGTGTTATACGAATACCATGATTATGTGCTATATGATATGCATGCTATATGTTATAGTTTTAAAATGCCATGCTAGTTATAAACGATCGGGTAGATGTCAAGACGTATAGTTACGTCAATTGAGTTTAGTTCTGTCAATTAAGATAGTCCTTTTGTTTATAGAATCAAGTAAAAAGGAGTGTAGTCAAGTGTTAGTCGGAGATAGTAGCCAGCAACTATAAGCAGAGTTATAGTAAGAGGTTATTGAGCATATCAGGCAGGTATTCTCCCCTATTCTAAATTCAGAATAGTTTATTGTTTTACATACTCAAATATAGAACTGTTTAAAAATACTCTGATAGCATATTGAATATCAATATTCCTATATTTATTGACATTCTCATATTCTAGCAATCATTCTGCTAGAACCAATCTTTTGACTTGATAGATAGTGAATAACTATACTATCCAGATATACTCTCAATAATTAGTTATTCGCCATCAGTTGTTGAGATAACTCCGGACCATGTGACATGGGGGGTTGAATAGATAAGGATATCATTGATCCGACTTCTTTAATCAAAATTGTTTTGTGAATTGAATCTTGGTTAGCATAAGGGGCCGAGGCACCGGTCCAGCGTGAGTTATTATACAAAAGTGTAATATCTTGCTAGGAGAATATATGCCTTCTTCATGGATATCCAATAGGTACGGTATGGCTGCGGGATACCGGTGTTGTTTCATGACTGATCATCAGGAACATCATAGTGCATAATTGTATTTTATTAAACTGTCGCTTAAACTTTAAAGTTTATATCAGCTTCTGATTTTACTCAGATATTGTTATTGTTGTTCACTTACAAACTCTATATTACTTGCTGAGCATCTTTTCGCTCATACTTGTTTATTATTCTAATCTTTCAGCTAAGCCAGAGCAGGCTTGAGTCCCAAGTTTGACCAGAAGTCGAGTGCTTCTAAATAGTTTGGTGTGTTTTCCAGGTAGACAGTTTGGGACGCTTGGGTAGTATAAAGGTTTGTAATAAAATTTGAATAAGTTGTAAAACTAATTAGACTTATGGTTTGTAATAACAGTTGGTTTGTATTAGTGCATGTTCCATACTATAACCTGTGATCGATCCAGTTGCATGCAAGGGGTCATATGTATTATATTATTCCGCTGTGATTATTATATTTTGGGTTTTTTTGGCTAGTGACCCCCAAATCTAGACCCCGGGTTTGGAGGGCGTCACAGGTTGGTATCAGAGCTACAGGTTATGGTCACTGAAACAGGCGTAGGATTGTCATAGATGAGTCATAAGAAGATCACATAAGATAGGCGCGTATAGTTTAGCTTTTATAGGGTTAAATTTAGATTAATTGTTTGGGATAGTTAAGTTATTTAGGTTCCCTGTTTTTTGTTTAGCCTTAGGCCTTGTGTCATTGCCCTGCTATTTTGTTGGTTTAGTTAAGATTTCAAGCAAGGATTTAAAAGGTTTGGATAATTCGGAGTAAATTTTCTTTGTGTTATTATTCTCGAGATAATAAGCAGGATTATGTGATAATCATGTCACTTGTGTTAATATGGTAGCAAGTTTATGATATTTTGAGAGGGAATAATGTTTGAGAATTTTGATATGCTAAGGAATTGCTACATATTTGACACAATGCTTGACAGATTATTATATATGTTGCTTGTTTTCTTACCAGAATAATGGCACCAAAGAGAAGGAATATGTAACACCCCCAAATCCGGGGTCGGGGATCCGGGTTGTCACGAGTTCCATTTCCTTTAATAACACCCAATCTTAATAATTAATCAACTACTCTGTACTGTGACCCCACAATAAACACACACACCACAAGTTATAGTCTCGGAGATGAATATCCAAAAATAATCACAAGTCGTTTTATTCCACAATTATATGTCAATACACCTTAAAAAGGTTTCTGAATAAATTTACATTTCTTTGCCATTATTACAATTCATAATTATACATAAGTCTGGTACATCATAAGTTGAAAACCTAGCCTATTGGTAGTTCCTACCTCAGCTACAGCGACATCCATGCCTACAGGAAACTGCGGAATGTTTCCTATCCGCCTGCGAATTGGGAGCTTAGTCTTGTTCATCTTTTCAATCTGTTGTTGTGTGATGAAAGAAGAAAGCAAGGGTGAGCAGCAAGCCCACCAAAATAATATGTATAATGATTAACAATATATGAGCCTTCTCATAGTACTCATGAAAGTCTTGGTCAAAAGAAATGAACCAAGTTTGATATCTTAATGCGATGAAGTCGCAAAATATTCAGTATATATACATATATACTTTTCAAAATATTGGAAGTCCTCTTCCATGCATAATACACATAGAGTTCCAGTGTATAACTGTATAAAAAAATATCGTTGCAAGGTGATCTCATATATCTAACCTTGTCTCAACGTTTTTCTGAAAATCTTTGTCATGCATAAGATAATCATTTACTAGATATAAGTTTAAAAGATGAAGTTACAAGATACTCCAATATACTTATATCAATTATAAAGTTACTTGAACTACCACTGTTCAAAGTATAACGAGCTTTCAACAGTTCATCACATAGATGAGACTACAAGACAAGATTTGAATAGATTCAACCTTTGAATATCATTATAAATAATGAAGTTACGAGATACTTCATTAAGTCCTGATATATATCCATATATATATATATATATCTCATACATTTCCTGAAAATCTCTGTCATGTAAAGTATGAACAGAGTTGTAATATCCAATGAATTTTGGAAAGGAAAAGAATTTTGGCATAAACCCGATATCTTGCTGATCAGGCAAAGATACCAATAAGTAACCTTTTCTACTAGTAGATGGACGAATTCCCCACTGGTCATCACCCTGGTTGCAATAGGACCTTATGCTGGACTGCCACTCAGCCACTTATGCATTTGATGGACTCCCACTGAGCCACTTACACTATCATGGATGCCCACTGAGCCCATGTTGCTTATGCCGACTCAATAGATGGACTTACTTCCCGAACGTTGGGTAAGTAATCAATTCATTTACCAAAACTGCAACCTTGTTGCGAATATAAAATACACTATAGAGCCGGATCCCTCAGGTTTTGAGCGAGTATTTAAATCCCCTTTTTAAAAGGAAGATCTTAAATATAAAAATGAGTTTTGGGATCCGCAATAACTTTTAAAAATCATTTTGAAGACTCGAAAATACTTTAAAGAGTGTTTGGAGTAATGCTGATTTAATGAAGTAAATCAGTCCCAATATATTTAGAAAATGTCTGAATATTATTATTTAAATAATATTCTCATAAAGATAATCCTTATAAAAATAATCGAAGTAGAAGTATTAAAACTTATACTTGAAATGGATATTAAATAACCAAAGATATACTTATATGAAAGTACTATCTTTATTTGAATAATCGAAAATAAGTTTGATTATTGACACCTTATTCTTTAATAAAATAAAGAATATATTTCAGTAACAAGCGGAGTCATAATACCTCGAATGAATATTATAAATAATATTCATTAAATAAAATAAAGGAGTCATACATCCTCAAATGAATATTCAAATAATATTCAATTAATAAAATAAAAGGAGTCATAAGTCCTCGGATGAATATTCGAAATAATATTCAATAATAAAATAAAGGAGTCATAAGTCCTCGGATGAATATTCGAAATAATATTCAATAATAAAATAAAGTTATCGAATAAACCTTATTCGATTAATAGTTTTGAAAACTATAACCATATATATATAAATATATATATATATATAAAATCTACTCGGGATCCTCGACTCCCGGTTTTAGAAAATGTTTTCACCTTTGGGTCCCTATACTAAGGGTATATGCAAATTATTGTTATTCTCTAGCATAGGTATTATCAACTGAACCAACAGATATATATGGCAAGAATACAAACAGGCATGCATATATATATACCATAACAGCATGCTTCAATATATCGCAACATTTGCTAATTAACCAACATGCATCTATCGCAAGATAATGCATATACATATATACATCACAACAACAGTATAACGGATAGAAAACTTGCCTGAGCGACTGGGGGTTACGAATGGCTCGGGACGAGTCTGGTAACCTATAAGCAACAAGTAAGTTGGAATTAAACCAAAGTCACTTGTAAATCTATACTCTAACCAACTCAGACTCTAACGCTCGTTTTGCGCTTAACGATTTACTTAAGTCGCTCGAGTACCCTCGGCTCCACCATTTTTAATAAATTACCCATTACGAGTTTTAAAGCGATTCTTTCGCGAGTGCCTTACCATTTGCCTAATACGCTTTACATAAATGATTCATACTCCAATTAGTCCTTTAGGGTCCTTAACCAATGTTTCAAAGTAAGGCGAGGGATAATGTTTTGTTCGCGAAACGCCATTACTTAAAACGGTCGTTTCTCCTAAACCGTGCATCAGAATCGAACGAACTACATATCAAAACGAAGCTCGTAACACGAGCTATGTAGACATGGTAATGGTCATAATCTAGCAGGGGGTTCTCGGGTCCTAATGTTATGCACAAAAACAGTCTAAAGAAAATCGGACGTTACGACGGCTATGTTTACGCGATTTACCAAATTTAAACCAATTCAAACAACCACAATTTCAACTCCAATTCACAACCCAATCAACCTCCATCTAAACTACATTACAACGGCCCCAAATCAACTCAATTTTAACATTCATACTTATGCCTAAGCTTGAATTTAACTATACTACATTCTTTTAACCAAAACAAAAAGATTTACTATTCCATTTCAATACCACTTCAACCCAAACTCTAAACCACAAACATTAAGCTACAATATCACCATAATAATCAAAATCATCTTATTAAACATAGGAATCTAGGGTTTGGAGATGATATACCTTCCTTGAAGTGGTGGGAGTAGCTAGGAAGCCTTAAGAAGCTTTGAGAAGTCTTAGGGATGCTTGGATCTTAAAGGAAAACAAGAAAAATTTCAAGTTAAAAACTTAAAAACACTATTCATTGTCTTCTTCATTGATTTAATGAAGAAGATTGAGAAAGAATTGATGGCTTAAACTCATGATATAGCCCTAACTATGCATTAGGATGATTAGGGAATTAACTCACCAATTTAGGAAGCTTGGATCTTGAATTTTTGAAATTTCTTGCCTTTGGAATAGTAAAAAGCCGAGAGCTAATGAAGAAAATAATGCCTTGGTTTCTTTTTGTTTTGATGAAGAATGAATTATTTGGCTTGGTTGATTTGGTTTTGTTTTGTTTTTGGTTAATTACCAATTTAACCTTGATTTTGTGTGGTTAATAATCCACCACATCTCCTTCCTTCCCATGTCATGCCTATGTCATGTTGTGATGTCATCTTTCCCTCCTTGTCCTCTTCTCATTGGTTGGGTGACATCACTCTCTCTAATCCCTTTGATTAACTTCCTAATTGTTTGCCTAATGACCGCTGATCTGTTATACGGTTCGCTTAACTTTCATTTTCGTTTATTGTTTGAAGGATCATACCCGGGATCTTATTACTTAGGTTCCCTTAACCTTTCTCAATACATTATATTCCTTTTTATGATCCTCTCTTATAATCCTTTAATTTAAATCCTTCTTATCTTGTTACCTTATACTTAATTCTTTTCGTATCTAGTGAATTTCCGGGAAAAATCAAAGTGTTCGGAATTGGATTCTGACGATCTTTACATACACTTATATACCATATAGAGTACTAATAAAATCTCAGAATATCCATAATAGAACCCCTACATAGTGTGGCATGAAAAGTTTTCTCATTCAGCAAAAACACTATTCATAAGGGTTTCAAAATTTTCCAAAAATTGGGGTTATTACAGTCTCCCCTCCTTAAAAGGATTCCGTCCCGGAATCAGATAGAAAATGAATAGGGATACTCTTTTAGCATTGCACTTTCTAACTCTCGAGTAAATTTTCCCACATTATGGTCCTACCACCAAACTCTGCCTAGTTTGATAATCCTTCTCCTAAGCACTTGTTCCTTTTCATTCTATAACCCTTCCTGGTTGCTCCATATAGGTTACGTCGGGTTGCATATCTATGCGCTCATATGCCCCTATTTATCTGGCATCTGAATTACACTTCCTTAACATTGATACGTGAAACACGTTACGACCTGCTACATGTTCGGGGTTAGGGCTAGCTCATATGCTATCCTCCCAATACGTCTTAATATATCCAAGGGTCCAACAATTCGTGGACTTAGCTTTCATTTCTTTCCGAACCTCATCCTTCCTTTCCAAGGGAATACCTATAACAACACTAGGTCCCCTACTTCCTATTCCTTGTCCTTTCGTGTCAAATCAACATGCTTCTTATGTCCATCTTGGGCTACTACCAGCCATCCTCTGATTAAATCTATTAAATCCTTGGTCCTTTGGACCACTGCTGGTCCGAGCATCTTGCGCTCTACATCTTCATCCTAACACAAGGGAGATCGACATTGTCTTCCCTCAAGGATCTCATAAGACGACATCTCGATACCTGACATACGATCTATTATCGTGAGAAAACTCAATCCGCGTTAAGTGATCATTCCATTTTCTTTCAAGTCTATTGCACAGACTTTCATTATAGCTTTTAGCATTAGAGCTTTTGCTTCTCATTACCCATTCTTTTTGAGTTCGTAATTGCTACTACCTTCCGTTCCTAATATTATACTGGTTATACTTTTGCTCGTTAGCGTTCTATAACCTTTTAATACCCATGTCAACCTTAGTATCACGAATATGTTTCCATTCCGAATACCACCGCAACTTTATTACTCCTTTTTCAGCTGTTTCTATTTCCCAAAGTTTGATCAATCATATAGAAGTAAAGGAATTTGTTGAGAGATCAATGTGATCATGAACACTTGTTCTATTGCATAGTTAGTACAGAAGGTGGCCAGCCTTTAGTACTTGACAAGCAATTAAACAACATGTGGTATCCTACTAGGCTTCTATCACAAAGATAGATAGTCATTCGGCAATACCTCCCCTTCTGGAAGGGTTGTTCTTCTCAGCTTACATGAAATGAAAAGAAGAGAAAAGAACGAACTGAAGAGAATTGTATATATGTAAAAATATTGCCATAACATATCTGGCTTGGAATCTACCTCTGAACTATAGAGGTTTGTCATAGGAGAACAAAACATATATGTATTTATATCAACATCAAGTATTATAGCATCGTATTTCACATGCCTAAATATTTTCGCTATCCTGTCCATCATTCTATGGACCCATGCTCTTCCTCGAGCTTATACACAATCACCTTTGAAACTCCCTCGACATCGAAAATCGAATCTGGGATCTCATTCTATATATCACCGTTACTAGGATTCTATGCTCGCACTGCAACCTTTCTCATATAGTAATACGACTCTCTATTGATAAGAAGGAATAAATATTCAATAGGTAGATACTCTACTTAATTAGTCTATCAATGATAACTTATACACTACCACGACCCGATTAGTGGTACTTAATCTCAACATCCATTCCAATACAACTCTCATGGTTGTAATCAGCTCATTACTCGCAGAATTATTGCTGCCATACTATGGTCCACCACTGACCTACTGTCGTCATTCACTTTCCATGAAATCTTAATATCTAACCATACGGAGTCCATACATGTCGTATCAAATCCTTCTAAGGAGGTAACATAATCACCATTCATGATTCATGAAGAACACTCCTGATCCTGACATACATACATGACATGAAGCAGATAAAATTGCAGAAGAGTTTCAATCAAAGCAACGATAGCAGCTTAATACCATTCTTAATCATACGCCCTAAATAGAAGACTTAACTCAAGGGTTTATCTAGTCCTTTTTGAAACATGGTCCTGGCTTATCTCAAGATAGTATCTTCTGAGATAGATAGCCCGCTCATGGCGATTACACGAATTAAACCTTTACCAACTACTATTACGGTTGGATATTGCACAGTCATCAGAAGGAATGTCAATCTTCCAAACCATAATACAACCTTCATAGCTTTAACCATCATCACTGTATTCCTTTGGCACAAGCGCCAATAATTATCCTCTTACCTTTAAAGTGTCGGCCACCTCTTTGGCCTTTCCTGATAGTAAAATTTCCTTACAGTCAATGTCATTTTAACCACCTCCAAATAAATTTTATACCTTATTTCAATCACAGCTTATGTGAAAAATGTTTTCCTTAAAATCTGATGAGTAAAAAAAAAATTACCATTTTTCCATAAGTTATCCCCTCGGTCTTTAGAGGTTAATCACTGTCATGACTGACTCTCAATCATAATTAGAACATCTTTTATCTTAAGTCCTAATTGCCCTGAACAATTTCGACCATTACTGGTTCGATCCATACTTTCTCGTGGTTTAACACGTGCCCCACTTGGCAACATTATAATTACGTCATATTTCCTTTATCAACATTTCTATTCTTGAGAATTTTGAATATTACCTTTCTCCTTGTAAAACCTCTAAGGTTATCCTTCAATCGTTCCTCCTGTATTCCCTAGATACAGGGCATATCAAAATACCATTTACTATTACTAGAACCATTGTCTATATACTTCTGAAAAATTTCTCCACTGATTCTTAAAGGTTGTTGTTACCTTAACCCCTTTCCAAATCATACTGTCAAAACTCATGATGTCCCTATTAAGGGTGAAATGCCAACCTTTATGCATTCCCCTAGGATTCATATTAAGTTACCGATGTTCTATCCTTAATTCCACCTTTAAAAGGTACCTGCATCCTTCCATGGATAAATCAAGTCATATATCCCTGACAAGGGTGTCTTATTCAATCATTCCCACCTCGATAGTATATGCCTAATTTCATAATAACATCTGTATTCAAAATGGGGTCAATCAATATGGCCTCCAAAAGATAACAACGGTTATCCGCTTGTCTTGCCTAATTTGGTAACGATAACAAGGATGTTCTGGAAGATATTGGTCGTTTTTAACGTGAACTTCTTCTTAATAATTCCTTATTTACTTTTGTTGTTTATCTCAACAGTCATCTCAATGTTGGGATATCTCTCATACCTGGCGTCTCCCTTTCTGGGTATCATGCCACCGGTCTTACACTTCACATTCTTGAAGGTCACTTCCTTCATCCAATTTTCCTAATTTCTTACTTCCTTGTCTCCTCAGTCTATCCGCGTCTCAATATTTATCCTTCGAACTATCTCAAGGTTTCCTCAAATCCTCCCAACTTACAGGGGATAAAATATATTTATCCCTTATGCCTTCAACCATCAATTTAACTCATGGTGAATCACCCTCATCCTGACGATTACATACTTTTCTATTTCTATTGCTACGAGTCTTTAGGGTTTCCTCATACCCAACTTCCTTATTATTCCTCAAACTCTATTGCCTTTATATTCCTTTCCACTTCAGTTTCTTTTTATTTTCCTTTCTCTTATCATTAATTCATGAACCCACTAATCATTGACTTCAAACATCACATCGTTCTGGGATTCTTGTCATCCGAACGAATCTTGACAACTTTTACAACTTAGCTTCATATTTCATCATACTCGTCCGCCTTTGTTCTGGCTCTAAAGATTTTACACTATCTCCATAACCTTGGGAATCACTTTCCCGAAAATAATTGACTAACTTTTAATCAGTTTATTCTAACCTCTGGCTCCGTGCCTTTCTTGGTCTTTCACCAGTGGTGGCCCTTCTCTTAGGAGGGTAAGTGACAAAAATAGTCTTTTGTGATTCATCCATCATCTAGAATCTCAAATGATTCCTATATTTCCTTTAGCCAGGCTCTCGCCTCTACTGGGTTCGCTTGTTCCTTGGAACTCTGAGAGCTTAGCGACTTAAAGGTCCTGAAAGAATTTCTCACCGCATTGTTTCCTCAGGGTGGTGGTTGGGGATAATAGTCTAAGTTCTGTCTAGACTGGTCCATAAATTGTCGTATAAAAGTACCATCTCGGGTCTCCTTTCCTTACTCGACTTTCTATTTCCTTAGTATGAAATGTTTCAACCTTCTCCCATAAGATAACATTAAAAACCTTGTTTTCCACTCTATTATGTTATGGGTTCTTTCTTTCTTGATGGCAACCTCCCTGACTATCACATTCACGGTTTGCCCTAAATCTTATTCCTCAAACTATGGCTCTCATCTAAGTTCTCATCCTTAAGCTCTTGAACTTTTGGAACCCAATTTCTGTAGGAACACCTCACTATCCCCTTATCATCTTTCTCGGTGTGGATCTCTTCTCCAGTCATTGACTCTCTGCCTTCATTCATCACTTTTTCTGGCACAATATGTTCTTTTCCAAAAATTCGGTCTGTATTGCAATCTCAAACAGCTTTTCGGTACCGGCTCCGGTTACCTTCACTTCTATTTCCATTTTCTCAAAATCTCTTATAAACTATCCCAAAGACATTATCATCTTGGGTCTCTCCTTTTTACTAAGGGCATCAGCCACCATATTGGCTTTCCCCGAATGATAAAGAATCTCCCAATCATAATTCTTGATTAGCTCTAACCGCCTCCTCTGGCGTATGTTGAGCTCTTTCTACGTAAAAATGTACTAGAGCTCCTATGGTTTGTGAATCTCACACTTCTCTCCATACAAGTAGTGCCTCAAATCTTTAGGGCAAAACTATTGCCATGAGCCCAAGCTCATGGGTGGGGATATCGAATTTTAAATTCCCTTATTTGTCTTGACACGTACGCGATTACCTTGTTGTGCTGTATAAGAAGCACCCTAGTTCCTTATGCGAAGCGTCAATACAAATCACAAAATCTCCTTTTTCCATCCGACAATGCCAACATAGGGGCCGTCACCAACCTTTGCTTTAGTTATTAAAAGCTTTTCTCGTATTCCTCTGTCCATTCAGACTTTTCAGTATTATGAGTAAGCCGCGTTAAAGGGGCTACTATCTTTACAAACTTGAACGAACCTCCGGTAGTGACCGGCTAATCCTACCTCTGGTAGTTTCCCTAACCATGGTCATCAATTCCTCAATGGTCCTTTATTCATTCTTATTAGGATCTTCCACGAGATCCTCCTCAGCAACAATCCCATCTAGGACAACATCCTCAACCATTACATCCTCAATATGAACATAATCCGGTCCTGCGTTAGGACGCTCTATCGGATCCACAATCCGATCTCCAATTAGTAATAAAACATCATCGCGCTGTCACTTCTCAACCTCAGGGTTCGGAGTCCCGCTACCATATACGATAACGAACTACGCTACTATCACGATATTTATAAGGGTTCCCATAAGGGTTTTAACTGTCAGTACTACGTTAGGTAGTCCGACTATGAACTTGGCAAGAGTTCTTATTATCTTAGTGAACTTATTATCTTAACGTCACATCATCTCTGAGGTTTATAACGCTTAGCTCTGATACCACTTCTGTAACACCCCCAAATCCGGGGTCGGGGATCCGGGTTGTCACGAGTTCCATTTCCCTTAATAACACCCAATCTTAATAATTAATCAATTACTCTGTACTGTGACCCCACAATAAACACACACACCACAAGTTATAGTCTCAGAGATGAATATCCAAAAATAATCACAAGTCGTTTTATTCCACAATTATATGTCAATACACCTTAAAAAGGTTTCTGAATAAATTTACATTTCTTTTCCATTATTACAATTCATAATTATACATAAGTCTGGTACATCATAAGTTGAAAACCTAGCCTATTGGTAGTTCCTACCTCAGCTACAGCGACATCCACGCCTACAGGAAACTGCGGAATGTTTCCTATCCGCCTGCGAATTGGGAGCTTAGTCCTGTTCATCTTTTCTATCTGTTGTTATGTGATGAAAGAAGAAAGCAAGGGTGAGCAGCAAGCCCACCAAAATAATATGTATAATGATTAACAATATATGAGCCTTCTCATAGTACTCATGAAAGTCTTGGTCAAAAGAAATGAACCAAGTTTGATATCTTAATGCGATGAAGTCGCAAAATATTCAGTATATATACATATATACTTTTCAAAATATTGGAAGTCCTCTTCCATGCATAATACACACAGAGTTCCAGTGTATAACTGTATACAAAAATATCGTTGCAAGGTGATCTCATATATCTAACCTTGTCTCAACGTTTTTCTGAAAATCTTTGTCATGCATAAGATAATCATTTACTAGATATAAGTTTAAAAGATGAAGTTACAAGATACTCCAATATACTTATATCAATTATAAAGTTACTTGAACAACCACTATTCAAAGTATAACGAGCTTTCAACAGTTCATCACATAGATGAGACTACAAGACAAGATTTGAATAGATTCAACCTTTGAATATCATTATAAATAATGAAGTTACGAGATACTTCATTAAGTCCAGATATATATATATATATCCATATATATATATATATATATCTCATACATTTCCTGAAAATCTCTGTCATGTAAAGTATGAACAGAGTTGTAATATCCAATGAATTTTGGAAAGGAAAAGAATTTTGGCATAAACCCGATATCTTGCTGATCAGGCAAAGATACCAATAAGTAACCTTTTCTACTAGTAGATGGACGAATTCCCCACTGGTCATCACCCTGGTCGCAATAGGACCTTATGTTGGACTGCCACTCAGCCACTTATGCATTTGATGGACTCCCACTGAGCCACTTACACTATCATGGACGCCCACTGAGCCCATGTTGCTTATGCCGACTCAATAGATGGACTTACTTCCCGAATGTTGGGTAAGTAATCAATTCATTTACCAAAACTACAACCTTGTTGCGAATATAAAATACACCATAGAGCCGGATCCCTCAGGTTTTGAGCGAGTATTTAAATCCCCTTTTTAAAAGGAAGATCTTAAATATAAAAATGAGTTTTGGGATCCGATCTAACTTTTAAAAATCATTTTGAAGACTCGAAAACACTTTAAAGAGTGTTTGGAGTAATGCTGATTTAATGAAGTAAATCAGTCCCAATATATTCAGAAAATGTCTGAATATTATTATTTAAATAATATTCTCATAAAGATAATCCTTATAAAAATAATCGAAGTATAAGTATTAAAACTTATACTTGAAATGGATATTAAATAACCAAAGATATACTTATATGAAAGTACTATCTTTATTTGAATAATCGAAAATAAGTTTGATTATTGACACCTTATTCTTTAATAAAATAAAGAATATATTTCAGTAATAAGCGGAGTCATAATACCTCGAATGAATATTATAAATAATATTCATTAAATAAAATAAAGGAGTCATACATCCTCAAATGAATATTCAAATAATATTCAATTAATAAAATAAAAGGAGTCATAAGTCCTCGGATGAATATTCGAAATAATATTCAATAATAAAATAAAGGAGTCATAAGTCCTCAGATGAATATTTGAAATAATATTCAATAGTAAAATAAAGTTATCGAATAAAAACCTTATTCGATTAATAGTTTTGAAAACTATAACCATATATATATATAAATATATATATATATATATAAAATCTACTCGGGATCCTCGACTCCCGGTTTTAGAAAATGTTTTCACCTTTGGGTCCCTATACTAAGGGTATATGTAAATTACTATTATTCTCTAGCATAGGTATTATCAACTGAACCAACAGATATATATGGCAAGAATACGAAACAGGCATGCATATATATACCATAACAACATGCTTCAATATATCGCAACATTTGCTAATTAACCAACATGCATCTATCGCAAGATAATGCATATACATATATACATCACAACAACAGTATAACGGATAGAAAACTTGCCTAAGCGACTGGGGGTTACGAATGGCTCGGGACGAGTCTGGTAACCTATAAGCAACAAGTAAGTTGGAATTAAACCAAAGTCACTTGTAAATCTATACTCTAACCAACTCAGACTCTAACGCTCGTTTTGCGCTTAACGATTTACTTAAGTCGCTCGAGTACACTCGGCTCCACCATTTTTAATAAATTACCCATTATGATTTTTAAAGCGATTCTTTCGCGAGTACCTTACCATTTGCCTAATACACTTTACATAAATGATTCATACTCCAATTAGTCCTTTAGGGTCCTTAACCAATGTTTCAAAGTAAGGCGAGGGATAATGTTTTGTTCGTGAAACGCCGTTACTTAAAACGGTCGTTTCTCCTAAACCGTGCATCAGAATCAAACGAACTACATATCAAAACGAAGCTCGTAACACGAGCTATGTAGACATGGTAATGGTCATAATCTAGCAGGGGGTTCTCGGGTCCTAATGTTATGCACAAAAACAGTCTAAAGAAAATCGGACGTTACGACGGCTATGTTTACGCGATTTCCCAAATTTAAACCAATTCAAACAACCACAATTTCAACTCCAATTCACAACCCAATCAACCTCCATCTAAACTACATTACAAAGGCCCCAAATCAACTCAATTTTAACATTCATACTTATGCCTAAGCTTGAATTTAACTATACTACATTCTTTTAACCAAAACAACAAGATTTACCATTCAATTTCAATACCACTTCAACCCAAACTCTAAACCACAAACATTAAGCTACAATATCACCATAATAATCAAAATCATCTTATTAAACATAGGAATCTAGGGTTTAGAGATGATATACCTTCCTTGAAGTGGTGGGAGTAGCTAGGAAGCCTTAAGAAGCTTTGAGAAGTCTTAGGGATGCTTGGATCTTAAAGGAAAACAAGAAAAATTTCAAGTTAAAAACTTGAAAACACTATTCATTGTCTACTTCATTGATTTAATGAAGAAGATTGAGAAAGAATTGATGGCTTAAACTCATGATATAGCCCTAACTATGCATGAGGATGATTAGGGAATTAACTCACCAATTTAGGAAGCTTGGATCTTGAATTTTTGAAATTTCTTGCCTTTGGAATAGTAAAAAGCCGAGAGCTAATGAAGAAAATAATGCCTTGGTTTCTTTTTGTTTTGATGAAGAATGAATTATTTAGCTTGGTTGATTTGGTTTTGTTTTGTTTTTGGTTAATTACCAATTTAACCTTGATTTTGTGTGGTTAATAATCCACCACATCTCCTTCCTTCCCATGTCATGCCTATGTCATGTTGTGATGTCATCTTTCCCTCCTTGTCCTCTTCTCATTGGTTGGGTGACATCACTCTCTCTAATCCCTTTGATTAACTTCCTAATTGTTTGCCTAATGACCGCTGATCTGTTATACGGTTCGCTTAACTTTCGTTTTCGTTTATCGTTTGAAGGATCATACCGGGATCTTATTACTTAGGTTCCCTTAACCTTTCTCAATACATTATATTCCTTTTTATGATCCTCTCTTGTAATCCTTTAATTTAAATCCTTCTTATCTTGTTACCTTATACTCAATTCTTTTCGTATCTAGTGGATTTCCGGGAAAAATCAAAGTGTTCGGAATTGGATTCTGACGATCTTTACATACACTTATATACCATATAGAGTACTAATAAAATCTCAGAATATCCATAACAGAACCCCTACATAGTGTGGCATGAAAAGTTTTCTCATTCAGCAAAAACACTATTCATAAGGGTTTCAAAATTTTCCAAAAATTGGGGTTATTACAGAATAATTCAGGAGAGGATCGTACCGAGAGCCGTACGGATCCAGCGATTATCCAGATGTTGGGACTGATGCAGCATCAGATGTTACATCTTACGCAGCAGCAACAACAGCAGCAACAACAACAGCAGCAACAAGCAGCAGCAGCAAGCAGCTGCACCACCTGCAGTGACTTTTAAGCAGTTTCAAGCTGTGAAGCCACCTGAGTTCAAGGGAAGTGCTGATCCTATGGAAGCCAATGCATGGCTCAAGGAAATGGAAAAGGCTTTTGAATTAGTTGGAGCAGGGACTGAGCAAAAGACCAAGTTTGCAAGCTACTTTCTAAAGGGCGAGGCGAACTATTGGTGGGAATCCACGCGAGCATTGGAAGGAGGTGAGTTTATAACTTGGGAGAGATTCACAGAGTTGTTCCTGGAGAAGTATTTCCCGAGGTATATGAAGAATCAAATGGAGATTAGGTTCTTGAACCTGACCCAGGGTGATCTTACCGTGGCGGAGTACGAGGCTAAGTTTACTGAGTTAGCAAGGTTTATGCCAGACCAGGTTGATACAGATGAAAAGAAAGCAAGAAGGTTTGAACAAGGATTGAAGTTTTGGATTCAGAACATAGTGGCCATGTTTGAATTAACTTCATATGTGGCAGTGGTTCAGAAAGCAATGGTGATAGAAAGTAGGAGTGATATGTCTCAGAAAGGAAATGATGGGAAGAAAAGGAAAATGGAAACTTCAGAGGGAGGTCAGCAGTCAAGTAATTTTCAGGGCCGTTTCAACAAAAGGCCAGGATTTCAGGGTAATAGGAATGTGGGATTCAAGAGACCACAATCAGGAAAAGGAGGACAAGGCAACCATTTTCAGAATTCAAATCAGTAGAGGCCCAATCGTCCACCAATGCCGGATTGCAAGTTTTGTGGCAGAAAACACTTTGGGATTTTCAAAGCTAATTCTGTGTGCTACAAGTGTAATATGAAGGGACATCATGCACATGAGTGCCGCAATCAGATGCAAGAAGTTACGTGTTTCCGATGTGGGAAGACAGGACATTATGCCAACAACTGCAAAGAGCAAGCACAAGGTGTAAATGTTCCAAGGATTGCAGGACCATCATCTCAAGGTGTGCCAAGGATTGAAGGAGCACCAGTCAAGAACCAGCCAAAAGCCAGAACATTCAATATGACTATGCAGGATGCTGTTCAGAGTTCAGACGTGGTTGTAGGTACGCTTCCAGTCAACTCCGTAGATGCTAAAGTTCTATTTGATTCTGGAGCTACAAGGTCATTTACTTCTCAAAGTTTTGTCGATAAACTGCATTGTGAAGTTAAATTGTTAGAACAAGCGTTAACGATAGAGTTAGCTAATAAGGACCAAGTTTCTGTCGACCGTGTGTGCCCAAGGTGTGATATTGAGATAGGAGGACATCATTTTTATGCCAACTTGATACCTTTTAAGTTGGGAGAATTTGATGTTATCTTAGGAATGGATTGGTTGTCAGAAATTAACGCTCAGATTGATTGTAAGAATAGGAAAGTAAGACTTCAGACTTTGGATAGTAAGAAGAAGGTGATATTTCGAGGAAATAGGCAAGAGAAGAAGTTCTTAACAATCGCTCAAATGAAGAAGTTATTGCGTCAGAATTGCGAAGCGTATTTGGCCCATATGGTAGACACCAGCAAAGAAGTTCCAACACTAGAAGCGATTCCAGTTGTCAACGAATTTTTAGATGTCTTTCCAGACGATCTACCAGGATTACCTCCCGATAGAGAAATTGAATTTGCGATTGATCTAGCACCCGGAACAGAACCAGTTTCTAAAGCTCCGTACCGAATGGCACCAGTGGAGATGAAGGAATTGGCAACTCAGCTGCAAGATCTTTTAGAGAAAGGGGTGATAAGACCCAGTGTATCCCCATGGGGCGCACCAGTACTGTTTGTCAAAAAGAAGGACGGGAGTATGCGACTGTGTATTGACTATCGAGAACTAAATAAGCTGACTATTAAGAACAAGTACCCATTGCCAAGGATCGATAATTTGTTTGACCAATTGCGAGGCACTATATGGTTTTCTAAAATAGATTTAAGATCCGGATATCATCAACTGAAGATCAAGCCTGAAGACATTCCGAAGACCGCGTTCAGAACCAGATATGGGCATTATAAGTTTCTAGTGATGGCATTTGGATTAACCAACGCACCAGCAGCTTTCATGGATCTGATGAATCGAGTATTTAAGAAATATTTGGATAAATTCATGATTGTGTTCATTGACGATATTCTGATCTATTTCAAAACAGAAGAAGAGCACGCAGAGCATTTGACGATAATTTTGGAGATACTGCGATAGAAGAAATTGTACGCAAAGTTTTCCAAGTGTGAATTTTGGTTGAAAGAAGTACGATTTCTTGGGCATGTGATTAGCAATAAAGGAGTGGAAGTGGATCCAGCAAATATTGAAGCTATAATCAATTGGGAGAGGCCAAAAACACCAACGGAAGTAAGAAGTTTCATGGGATTGGCAGTTACTACAGAAGATTTGTGCAAGATTTTGCAAAGATTGCTATGCCATTGACAAAGCTCACCCGGAAGAACCAGAAATTTGAATGGGACGAGAAGTGCGAGGAGAGTTTCCAAGAGTTAAAGAACAAATTAGTATCTTCTCCAGTGCTAGTCTTGCCAGATGATCAAGGAAATTTTGTGATCTACAATGACGCGTCATACAAAGGATTGGGGTGTGTTTTGATGTAGCATGACAAGGTGATAGCCTACGCTTCAAGACAGTTGAAACCACGTGAAGAAAAGTATCCAACTCATGATCTTGAATTGGCAGCGATAGTGTTTGCATTGAAGATTTGGAGGCATTATCTTTATGGGGAAAAGTGCGAAATCTACACGGACCACAAGAGTTTAAAGTATATCTTCACCCAGAAGGAATTGAACATGAGGCAGAGAAGATGGCTAGAATTGATCAAGGACTACGACTGTACTATCAACTATCATCCAGGCAAAGCAAATGTGGTGGCCGACGCTCTGAACAGAAAAGAAAGATTGAATATGATAATTTTATCCGAGGAGTTGATTAAGGAATTTGAGAAACTCGAAATAGAGGTCAGTACCCCAAGTGTGTCTACAGAGGTATTGTGTGCAATGTCTTTTCAACCAGAACTATTAGAGAAGATAAAAAGATGTCAGGAAGAAGTAATGAGTCATGAACGAGACAGTTTGACAGGAGAAGAGATAGGAAGCCAAAAGGATGATAAAGGGATATTAAGATTTTCTTCCAGAATATGGATACCCAACGTAGCCGAGCTGAAAGATGAAATTCTTCGAGACGCTCACAATTCTAGATATTCAATTCATCCCAGGAGTACGAAGATGTACAGAGACTTAAGAGAAAATTTTTGGTGGCCAAGCATGAAGAAGGAAATTGCAGAATGGGTAAGTAAATGTTACACATGCCAGCGAGTCAAAACGGAACATCAAAGGCCCAGTGGACTAATACAGCCATTGGACATTCCAGAATAGAAGTGGGAACATATCACGATGGATTTCGTAGTTGGATTACCGAGGACCAGGGCAAATCATGATGCTATTTGGGTTATTATCGACAGATTGACGAAGTCAGCGCATTTTCTTCCTATCAACGAAATATTCTCAATGGATAAATTGGTACGGTTATATCTTAAGGAAATTGTGACACGACATGGAGTTCCAGTATCCATAGTTTCAGATAGAGATCCTCGATTTAATTCAATATTTTGGAGAAGTTTTCAAGATTGTCTCGGAACGAAGCTGAACATGAGTACCGCGTATTATCCGCAGACCGACGGTCAAAGTGAAAGGACGATTCAGACTGTTGAAGATATGTTAAGGGTATGTGCACTAGATTTTGAAGGTAGTTGGGACGAGCATTTGCCATTAGTTGAATTCTCCTACAACAACAGTTATCATGCCAGTATTGGAATGCCGCCTTACGAAGCCTTGTACGGGAGAAGATGCAGATCTCTAATATGTTGGGAAGAAGTTGGTGAGAGAAAAATTTTGGGTCCAGAATTGATCCAACAGACAAAGGAGAAAATAGAACTCATTCGGAAAAGATTAATAACAGCTCAAGATCATCAACGCAAATATGCTGATCCTACCAGAAAAGATATGGAATTTGAAGTTGGAGAGACAGTGTTATTTAAAGTTTCTCCTTGGAAAGGTTTATCAAGATTTGGAAAGAAAGGAAAGCTGAGTCCGCGTTATGTTGGTCCTTTTGAGATTTTGAAGCATGTGGGAAAGGTTGCTTACGAATTAGCGTTACCACCTCACATGCAGCATATTCACAACGTGTTCAACGTGTCAATGTTGAAGCGTTATTTTCCTGATTCCAGTCATGTGATAGAATATGTGCCAATCGAGATTCAGCCAGATTTATCTTTTGTAGAGCAACCAGTGCAGATTTTAGATAAGAAAGAAAGAGTGCTCAGGAATAAGTCTGTATCTTTAGTACGAGTCTTGTGGAGGAATCCCAAAGTTGAAGAGTCGACTTGGGAGTTAGAAAGTGAAATGTGATCCAAGTATCCTCATTTGTTTTCCTAGGCTGATTCTGAGGACAGAATCCTGTTAAGGGGGGAAGGATGTAATATCCGGGAAAATTATGTGAATATTATATGTTAAATAAATAAATATTATATGTTTTATAAATTTAAAATGATCATTGCCATGATATTAGATGTTACAGTTGTTATGTGTGTTTTGTGCGGGCCAGAAATTTTTTCGAATGATTCAAATATGTTTAAATTGCAATTATATGAACTTATATGCAATCAGGACGCGTATTTATCAGCGTCTTTATTAAGATACTCGTTTTATTTCGATTTATGCGTGTTTGAATGTATTTTACGTGTTTTCGGGATTTTCTGGTAATTTAGGGATCGTTTCCGTTTTTCAAAAATCAACGGACCGGGACCCCACCGGAACGACAAAACCCACAAAATTCATGTTTTTATTTTTATAAAATCAATCATATTTTAAATACCCAGTATTTCTGCATTTTTTTGAAATATTCGAAATTTTTAGGGAATTTTGATTTAAATTTTATATTTAATTGTTTTTAAAGTTATTCCCCGTAAATTGTTAATTTCGGGCTTTTATTTTAAAATACGAGATTGAGTATCGATTTATGGTTTATCGGGGTAAGTTACTGAGTATAAAGAACCTCAGTGTTTATCTGTATGATTTAATAAAAGTCATAAATCAAAACAGATAAACACAGTCTTCTTCTCTATCTGTTAGTCTCGAGAGCATATCTCAAAGGAAGCCATTTTCTGATCGGTTTACCTATCTGTTTGTATTGATATTGATACTGGATTAAAGCCTGTGATTAGTCTAAACCGAAGTTCTTGAAAATTTTAATTTTTGATTTTGAATTTCTGGGTTATATAAGAATTGGTTGATAATTTTAGGTTTATGAATTGATTATATGATTTCAGGGCTTGATTTTGATAGTTAAAACGTTAATTTTGGTGTGAAATCGAGTAGAAAACCCCTGTAAGCCGGAGTTTTAACTTAGTCACCGGTTTCTGCTCGATTTTCATCGGAGAAGAAGAACAGATGGTTGGATGTGGCTGTTAGGGTGGCGGTGTTGTTGCTGGGAATGGAAGGGGCATATTTCGATCAAAAACGCGGGTTAACGGTGCTGTGAAGGGCCATTTTTGGCCTGGTCGGAAACCGACCGGAAAATCTGCAGCCGCCGGATTCTGCAGAATTTTCCGGCGGTTCTTCATGTTCTTCGTCGACCCGGATGACCCGGATGTCGACCCACCCCTGACCCGACTTTAATCCACAAAAACCGTAACCCCCTTTCCCCTAAACTGTTTCCCAGATTTTCCTTTATTTTAATTCAAAAATTCAATTTCATTTTTTAAAATCATATCTTTTATTTTCAAAAATCATTTAATAATTATTTTAAATACCAAAAATTATTTTCTTAATTATTTTAAATTCCTAAAATTATTTTCTTTTATTATTTTCGAAAATCTAATTTGATTTAATTATTTATAATTTATTTTAGTTAATTATTTATGAATCTAATTAATTGATTAAAATCATTTAATCATTTAATTTATAAATAGTTAAATAAATGTAAATTATTTATAATTAATTCAAATAATTTCTAAAAGTTATTTTTAGGTTTTAAAAAATTATATTTTGGTATTTAAAAGTCAATTAATATTATTATTAATTGATTTAAATCTATTTATTTCTTATTTTATTCATAATAATTAAACCGTCCGTTTAATACGAAACGAACGCGTACAGACTCAGAAAAATATTGCGCTTCCAATAAAAATACTTTTGAGACCTAATTTCTTTTGTATTGCAATGTCATTTGATTTGTGCATCAGTTTGAGGCGGTATTTGATCGGTAAATGCTAATATTGACCTAATTTTCATTCTGAACGCACTGAGACGTATCTTTTAATGATTTGACTTATGTATTACATGAAATATGTGATTACGTGTTATACGAATACCATGATTATGTGCTATATGATATGCATGCTAAATGTTATAGTTTTAAAATACCATGCTAGTTATAAACGATCGGGTAGATGTCAAGACGTATAGTTACGTCGATTGAGTTTAGTTATGTCAATTAAGATAGTCCTTTTGTTTATAGAATCAAGTAACAAGGAGTGCAGTCAAGTGTTAGTCGGAGATAGTAGCCAGCAACTATAAGCAGAGTTATAGTAAGAGGTTATTGAGCATACCAGGCAAGTATTCTCCCCTATTCTAAATTCAGAATAGTTTATTATTTTACATACTCAAATATAGAACTGTTTAAAAATACTCTAATAGCATATTGAATATCAATATTCCTATATTTATTGACATTCTCATATTCTAGCAATCATTCTGCTAGAACCAATCTTTTGACTCGATAGATAGTGAATAACTATACTATCCAGATATACTCTATACAGTGAAACTTTGAATTGAGATTAGCGAATAACTAATTGTTCTAGTTACTTCGCCATCAGTTGTTGAGATAACTCCGGACAATGTGACATGGGGGGTTGAATAGATAAGGATGTCATTGATCCGACTTCTTTAATCAAAATTGTTTTGTGAATTGAATCTTGGTTAGCATAAGGGGCCGAGGCACCGGTCCAGCGTGAGTTATTATACGAAAGTGTAATATCTTGCCAGGCGAATATATGCCTTCTTCATGGATATCCAATAGGTACGGTATGGCTGCGGGATACCGGTGTTGTTTCATGACTGATCATCAGGAACATCATAGTGCATAATTATATTTTATTAAACTGTCGCTTAAACTTTAAAGTTTATATCAGCTTCTGATTTTACTCAGATATTGTTATTGTTGTTCACTTACAATCTCTATATTACTTGCTGAGCATCTTTTCGCTCATACTTGTTTATTATTCTAATCTTTCAGCTAAGCCAGAGCAGGCTTGAGTCCCAAGTTTGACCAGAAGTCGAGTGCTTGTAAATAGTTTGGTGTGTTTTCCAGGTAGACAGTTTGGGATGCTTGAATAGTATAAAGGTTTGTAATAAAATTTGAATAAGTTATAAAACTAATTAGACTTATGGTTTGTAATAACAGTTGGTTTGTATTAGTGCCTGTTCCATACTATAACATGTGATCGATCCAATTGCATGCAAGGGGTCATATGTATTATATTATTCCACTGTGATTATTATATTTTGGTTTTTTTGGCTAGTGACCCCCAAATCTAGACCCCGGGTCTGGAGGGCGTCACACATCCTTAAGCATCTTTCAAAAGTAAGACTAGTCAATATCATGTATATTTCTAAGAAGAAATAATGTCTTGTAATTATTGATGATTTCTCAAAATTTACATGAACCTTCTTTCTTTATTCAAAGAATGAGGCATGTGAAATCATTATTAATCACATTAAGATAGTCAACAATAGTTTAGATTTAAAAGTTAGGAAAATCAGAAGTGACAATGGAACAGGGTTCAAGAATTCAGTCACGAAGGAATTCTGTGAGAAGAAAGGTATTTATCATGAGTTTTCTGCACCTAAAACTCCTCTATAAAATGGAGTAGTAGAAAGGAAAAAAATACGTCTTATTAAAGCTACAAGGACAATGCTTGGAGAATCTAAGTTACCTACTTCTGGGCTGAAGCCATTAACACTGCATGTTACACTCAAAATATATCTTTGATAAATCAAGCTCATGGTACGACTCCCTATCAACTTTTTAAAGGGAGGAAACCAACCTTAGATTTTTTACACATGTTTGGATGTAAATGTTTTGTTCTGAGAAATCAAGGAGAAAACATTGGTAAGTTTGAAGCTAAGGAAGATGAAGAAATTTAATTGGATATGCAGCATGCAAAGCCTACCGAGTATAAAATATGAGAATCGACATTGTTAAGGAATCAGTTCATATGATTTTTTATGACAAAGGGATTCAAGGATTGATATATCAAGAATATAATGATGTTATTATATTTGATGATTAATTGGAAAATGACAAAGGGATTCATGTGATAATGACTTGCAAGATGAAACTGATGATGTTCCTAGAAAAATTAACAAGGAGTCTGCTAATCCAAATAATATGAAAATATCAGTTGATCAACATAATGTAACAGCTGTCTATCAACTCAACAGGACAACCATTGATCAAAATGAGCTATCCAGCGATGCTCAAAATGAACTATCAGTTGACATAGAACTTAGAACTCCATAACTGCTAATGTTTTTGAAGCCTCAAACTCAGGGTGAGTTTCAAGGAATATGACTTCAAACTCTGTGCAACATAATGAAGAAAATAGAGTCACATCGTCAAGATCAAACTTGCCTTCTCAAAGGAAATGGACAAGGAGTAGTCATCCATTTGATCTAATCATTGGAGATGAATCTTACATAATTAAAACTAGAAGAGCAACTCAAGAAGAATGCCTATATAACAGCTTTCTTTCACAAGAAGAGCCTAAAAGAGTTGAGAAAGCTCTACTAGATTCAAATTGAATTTTATCTATACAAGAAGAGCTAAACTAATTTAAAAGGAACAAAGTATGGAAGATGCTACCTAGGCCAAAAGATAGATCAATCATTGGAACCAAATGGGTATTCGAAAATAAATGGATGAGAATTGCATAGTCACAAGGAACAAAGCTAGATTGGTTGCTAAAGGTTACACGCAAGAAGAAATAATTGATTTTGATGAAACATTTGCTCATGTAGTAAGATTGGAAGCAATCAGGATTTTTCAGGCCTATGCAGCTCATGCAAATTTCAAAATCTATCAAATGGATGCGAAAAGTGCTTTTTTAAATGAAGAACTTGAAGAAGAAGTGTATGTATGCCAACCACCTGATTTTGAAGATTCAAATTTCCAATAATATGTATATTTTTTTAAAAGCACTATATGGCTTGAAGCAAGCACCTAGAGCCTGGTATGACACTATATCTCAGTTTTTACTTGAAAATCATTTCACCGGAGGTACAGTAGATAAAACTCTCTTGTACAGAAATGTTAATGGCTCTAGTATACTTGTTCAAATTTATGTGGATGATATAATTTTTAAAACTACTGATGAGAAGTTATGCAAAAAGTTTTCCAAACTAATACCAAGTATGAAATTAACATGATGGGTGAATTAACATATTTCCTTAGCTTGCAAATTAAGCAAGTGAAAGAAGGAATTTTTATAAGTCAAACAAAATATATAAATGATCTTTTAAAGAAATTTGACTTATCAAACTGTTCTCCTGCTAAAACACCCATGCCAACTGCCGCGGAGCTTGAAATGAACACTTCTGAAAAGATAGTGGACACTAATACCTATATAGATGTGATTTGCTCTCTTCTATACTTAACTTCTAGCATACCAGATAATATGTTTGCCACTTATCTATCTGCTAGGTTTCAATTTTGACACGCCCCAAACATTTACAAAAACAATATATGAGTAATTATATTAGTTAACAAAAGGATGTAAATACATCTCAATCCAAGATCTTTACAATTTAGGGTTTGGAACAGCCCAACACTATTAACTAATACAACCTAATTCCAATATCAAGTCCTCACACACAAAATCACTAACTACCTGAGCTCGAACATACGAATCAGCATCACAAGTCTTACGCGCTGTCTGCTTGAATCTAACCATATCTGCTAGCTATAATATCAGGGTAAGCAATTAGCGAGCCAAATGCTCAACAAGCGCTATGATATACATAAACAAGAATAATAAATTAGTAATGGAATTGAAAGATTCAACAATACAGTATCAAGAGATAAAATTCATGGTGATGGCATCTTTTCTTGTAATAAAACCATTCAAAACCATTTCCTTATCAAAAAACATTTTATGACGCTACGAATTACAGCCGGTGATCAGCCGCGAAGTAATCCCGAACCTCGCTGGGTTCTAGAACATTAATGGGATGCCTAAAAAACTTTTAAACCTACAAATTAAGAGCGGAAAGGACTTGCGTCTCAGCTAGATCCACTATCTAAAGAAAATATTTGTCCCCCTTCGGTACTGGAAATCCAAATTTTAACTTTTTATTTTAAAAACTGATGCCAAGTGACGGTTAATTTCTTAAACAATGAACATCTTTATCAAGGGTTATAGATCAACTTTGAACCACAGGGAATAGGTCCACTAAATTTCAAGGCCATGATTAACTAGACTATACTATATCAAGGGAATTGCAAGGTTTCTATTCACAAAGAATTTGACAATGAGATTTAGTAGGGTTATCGGATAGTATGAAGGAACTAAGTCAAACTAGGTTCAAGGTAATGGTTCCATATAAGATATAGGTATTGAAATATAAAGAAGGTGAGCATCAATTCAAAGTATAACATGGTATCATGTTTTAGGGGTAAGAATAGGGTTATCAAGCAATTATGAACAACTTTTAAGGGATAGCTGACTTTTAGGTATCAAGATAAGGTTACTGAGTATAACTTGCACAGGGTTCCACATCACAATGGTATGACTTTTGAATTACTTGCATAGAAATCTCCAAGCAAAGTTTAACTACTTACAATAGATACTTGAGGGTTCATGGCATTTGCATATAACACGAAACATAGATTTGAATCTACTTGGATCATATATATCAAGGTGAATTAGAATACTCACATCATATATAAAAGCTGGGCTAACACTATCTTGCAGTATAAACAAAAAGGTAGGTTGAAATACTTGCCTTGAGAAAGGCTTGACTTGATTGGCAGGTGGGAGAAACTGGAGTTTGACTCAACTTTAATGGCAAGTTTACCCTCGTCTCAAGATCCTACACAAAATAATAATATCCTCATTATAATATATACTCACTAACTCAACCTAATTATAAACCGAAATTACGCACATTGGCACTTAGGCCTATATACACATAAACGCTTATAATTACCTTATAATCATAATAGTTCACATAGCCACTCATGTTCATAGAACATTTAAGTACATAATAATATATCCATACACACTATATTGCATCACTAGGCTTGGATGATCTCACTCCACTTACTCAAGTCACTTAATTATGCTAAACTAGCCAAAACTCTTAATATCGTCCTCATAACTCGAAGTGCCTTTTTTAAACCAAGTTATTATGGACCCTGACTTAGGCCTTACACTCTACTGACCTTATACTATCTTAAAACTATGGTGGTCAACCTAGGCCTCACTCATAAGTTCCATAAAACTAAAGGTTAAGTGATTTTTCTCATTAGAGTGATTTTAGGGTGGCACCAATGGGTTTATGATTATAATTGACACCCTTACACTTCAAGTTACCTCTCAAACTTCTACACTAGACTCTTCTGACCATAAGGAAACTCTCAAACTTGGTGTGCCTCAAGGGCCTAGATTGGGCCTACCTGGGCCTAAGCTTAAAGTCCAAAGTTCCCCTATTTTCTGGACATAAAAGTGTCCAGTTTTGCACTAACTTATGACACATGATTCTAACTCAATTACTATGAACTATGGATGGAAAAACTCCTCTGAAACTCCCTCTAACTAGGGCTAACCAAGGCCTAGTGAGGGCCTACCCAGGACATGGTCAAAACCCCTCATTTCTAAGTTGCAACAAAACTATCATTGCTGGACAGATTCTATATTTTGGTGTGTGCACCTCACTAAATGGTTGAGTTTCTCTAATTTGTGACTTTTAGACTTAATTATACCCGAAGTATTAACTCCCCGTGGCTGGGGCCTAACAATGCCTAAGAAACGCCCATTCAAAATCAACACAAAACTCACATGCAAATCTGGAAAAAATTTCAGGATTCTATCCTAGCCGTTCCACCTTAACTCCCACTTTAAAACCACGAATTAAATCTCAACCAAGGAAAATTTACTACTATAAGACTCTAAACTAAGGCATCAACCAATAATGGAGATCATCCATGCCCTATAGTACCAACATGCAAAATAAAACTTAACATGCAACTCAAGATGATCACTAAATCAAGTTCGACTAAACAAGAGGGTTATTAG
The DNA here is from genome assembly GCF_009905375.1 of Apium graveolens. Lineage (NCBI taxonomy): Eukaryota > Viridiplantae > Streptophyta > Magnoliopsida > Apiales > Apiaceae > Apium > Apium graveolens. Next base: position 160,610,981 of record NC_133650.1, read on the forward strand.
CTCATAAATTTGACTTAAAATACTTAACTACTTCAAAATATCATGCACACTACCTTTTAAAAACTAAGATCAAGCATAATATCAAGGAAACAATTCATCTTGAGCACATATAAGGTCGAATTTAACACAAACTAAGCATTCATGTACATTTTCGAAAAGAAGAGCACATATAACATGATTATACTTGAAAATAATGCCCTATCTCTAACATGCAAAGTAGAATATGACTTTACAACTAAATATCAGTAGCATGCAAAGGTTTTAAAAGAGTTTTATTTATGGAAACACTTAGTTTATGCACATAAAAAGTATATATCATAGAGAACTCTTTAATCCACATGAATTAAGAGTTTCTCTTTGGAGATCACATAAAATCAAGACATGCAAGCATTAAACTTCATCTCCTAAGCATGTAACTTCTTGTAAAGTGTATATTATATGAATGGGTAATGGAATTACACTAGAATGTCAAGGATTTGATGAAGAAAAATTGAAGGGAATGGGGAAAGGGCTTCGGCCGGATGAAGAAAAAGAGAGGGGGAGGAGAGAAAATTTGAGAGTGAAAATGATGAGCTTGAGTGAAGTGTGGTTTTGGCTTAACTCCTCTCTTTATGGTTCATTATGCACTAATTCAAAAGTGGAATTTGGAATGTACTAAAGTGCCTTTCTCCAATAACCAAGCAAAAGTGCATGCAAGGGTAGTTTAGTCTTTTGGTGGATAGAAGAAGGTTAGTGGGGTATGAATTGTCTCTTATGCCCTTTTAAATTGAATTGGAGGGTATTTACATGCATCGGCAACTAAGTAATTTGCAATTTAAAAATCAACTAATTTATATAAAAATATTTATAAATATAAATGCACCTCCATAAATCACAAAATAAATATTATAAAATAGCTTACGATTTTAGAAATTTAATGATATAAAATTTGAAAATTTATTGTTAAAAGATTTTTAAAATCAATTTTTCAGATAAAATGAAGTAATTTTGATTATCATTTAAAAATACTAAATGATATGATTTTCTTTTCAAAAAATGTTATATAAACTAATACATTAAACACTTAGTTTATAGGCACTCAGTCATATAGATCATCCACATTTATAATTCCAAACAATTTAAATTTTAATTATATACACACAATTATATATAGATAGGGTTTAGAAATACCGGTCGTAACATCCTCTCCCCCTTTAAGGATTTTGTCCTCAGAATCTAGGAGAATAAGTGAGGATACCGGCTACGCATCTCCGACTCTAGTTCCCATGTTGACTCTTCAACCTTAGGATTTCTCCAAAGTACTCTTATCAACTTGACCAACTTATTTCTAAGACTTTTCTCTTGCCAGTCGAGTATTTTGACAGTTTGCTCCACAAATGACAGGTCTGCCTGAATCTTTGTAGGTTCATATTCTGTCACATGGTTGGCATCAGGATTATACTTCTTAAGTAATGACACATGAAACACGTTATGCACATGCTGATACCGAGGCGACAAAGCTAATTCATAGGCCACCTTCCCTACTTGACTCAAAATGTCAAAAGGACAAATATATCTAGGTGATAACTTCCCTTTCTTGCCAAATTGAGACAATCCTTTCCTCGGTGATACTTTTAGCAATACGGCTTCACCTACTTGGAATCTGATATCCTTACATGTCGGGTCTGCCTACTTTCTTTGCCTATCTTGAGCAGCAAGTAATCTCTTCTGAATCAATTTGATTGTCTCATGCATTTGTTGCACCAATTCCGGGCCTAAAATCTTTCTTTCTCCCACTTCATCCCAGCTGGTTGGTGATCCGCACTTTCATCCGTATAAAGCTTCGTATGGTGGCATGCCAATATTGGTGTGATAGCTATTGTTATAGGAGAATTCTATCAATGTTAGGTGGTCGTCCCATCTTCCCGCAAAATCAATTGCACAGCAACGCAACATGTCTTTAATTATTTGAATTGTCCTCTCGCTTTGACCATCAGTCTGCGGATGATACACCGTACTCATATTCAACTTGGTTCCAAGACTTTCTTGAAATTGCTTCCAGAATCTCGAGTTAAATCGTGGATCTCTGTCCGAAACTATTGATACAGGTACACCATGTCGTAATACGATTTCACGCACATACAGGTGGACCAATCTGTCCAATGAAGACCTCTCGTTAATCGGAAGAAAATGTGCCGACTTTGTAAGGCGATCAACTATAACCCATATAGCGTCATGTCCGGATTTCGTTCGTGGTAATCCTACTATAAAGTCCATGGAAATGTTTTCCCACTTTCATTCTGGAATCTTTAAAGCCTGCATTAATCTACTTGGTCTTTGATGTTCTGCCTTCACTTTCTGACAAGTATAGCACCTCACAACCTATTCTTCTACTTCTCGCTTCATATTTGGCCACCAAAAGTTCTGCTTCAAGTCCTGGTACATCTTGGTGCTTCCCGAATGGATTGAAAATCTAGAATTATGAGCTTCTTGTAATATCTCATTCTTCAATTCAGTCACATGAGGAATCCAAATTCTTGAGGAAAATCTTAATATACTTTGTTCATCCCTTTGAGTACAAATATTTTCTCCGGTCAGTTGATTATTCTCCTATTTCATCACTTCTTCCTGACATTTCTCTATATTTTCCAACAATGATGGCTGAAAAGTCATAGTACGACAAATCTCCTCAGCTTTTCCGCAAACACACAGTTCTAATTCAAATCTCCTGATTTCTCCAGATAATTCCTTTGATACTGCTGCCATATTCAACCTCTTTTTCCTACTCAAAGCATCAGCTAACACATTTGCCTTTCTCGGATAATAATTTATCGAGCAATTATAGTCCTTAATTTATTCCAACCATCTCCTTTGCCTCATATTGAGCTCCTTTTGAGTGAAAATATACTTTAAACTCTTGTGATCCGTGTAGATCTCACACATTTCTCCGTAAAGGTAATATCTCCAAATCTTAAGTGTAAATACTATAGCTGCTAAGTCCAAGTCATGTGTAGGATACTTCAATTCATGAGGTTTTAACTGTCTGGATGCATACACAATCACCTTGTTGTGTTGTATTAGCACACAACCCAGACCCTTATGTGAAGCATCACTGAAAATCACAAAGTCTCCTTGATCGTCTGGTAATACTAGTACCGGAGCTGTAACCAACCTCTGTTTCAATTCTTGAAAACTATCTGCACATTCTGCATTCTATTCAAATTTATGATTCTTCCTAGTCAACTTAGTCAATGGCGTGGCAATTTTTGAGAAATTTTTAACAAACCTTCTATAATATCCCGTCAATCCTAGAAAACTTCGCACTTCTGTAGGTGTCTTTGGTCTCTCCCAACTCATGATTGCCTTAATCTTTGCCGAATCCACTTTGACTCCTTCACTTCCAATAACATGTCCCAGAAATTGAACTTCCTTTAACCAGAACTCACACTTAGAAAACTTGGCATACAACTTCTCTTGTCGGAGTATCTCCAATGCTAACCATAGATGCTGCATATGCTCTTCTTCTGACTTTAAATATATAAGAATATCATCAATGAATACCACTACAAACTTGTCCAAATACTTTTTAAATACCCGGTTCATCAGATCCATAAATGCTGCAGGAGCATTAGTCAACCCAAAAGGCATTACTAAGAATTCATAATGTCCGTATCTTGTTCTGAATGCTGACTTCGGGATGTCGTCTTCTTTGATCTTCAATCGATGGTATCCTGATCTTAAATCAATCCAGGGCTGAGCATTCGGTCGGTTCGGTCCAAAACCGGACCGAACCGAATAGACCGAAAAACCGAATAGTCATTTTTTCTTGGACCGAACCGGACCGAAGTTATATTATGGACCGGACCGAACCGAACCGAAATAATTCGGTTCGGTCCGGTTTTGGACTGAATAGACCGAAATTTTTTTCAAAAATAAAATTGTATTAAAAATTAAATCACAAATTATAAATTTTAAAATATAATTAAAGTAATGTGATATGTAGAGTTCTAATACTCCATAAATATAATTACAAATTAAAAATTTTGATTATAATTTTTAAGATATATGTAATATATATAATACAAAATTATAGTATTTATGATTTGGTCTATTCGGTCTGGACCGAAATATTTGTGAAAAGAACCGAACCGAACCGAATTTTATTTTGGTCTATTCGGTCCAGACCGAATTGACCGAATTTCTAAAAAATTTAGGACCGAACCAAATTAGCATGGTTCGGTTCGGTTTTTCGGTTTCGGTTCGGTTTTGCTCAGCCCTAAATCAATCTTGGAAAAGCACTTAGCTCCTTTCAGCTGATCAAATAAATCATCTATCCTTGGTAGCAGGTAATGGTTCTTAATCGTCATCTTATTCAACTCCCGATAGTCTATACATAACCTCATGCTTCCATCCTTCTTCTTTACGAATAGAACAGGTGCTCCCCATGGTGACGTACTTGGCCGTATCACTCCTTTGTCCAACAAATCCTGTAGCTGGCTCGCCAACTCTTTCATTTCTGCTGGTGCCATTCTATAAGGTGCCTTCGAAACTAGTTCCGTGCCTGGAGCAAGGTTGATCTCAAACTCAATCTGTCGATCGGGCGGTAAACCTTGTAGTTCATCTGGAAACACATTTGAAAACTCGTTGACTGTAGGGATATCTTCCATGCGGAGGCTCTCTCTTTCTGAATCCATTATATAGGCTAGTTCCGTGCCTGAATGATGGTAAGAAACAGTCATTCTTGCCTCTGACCCTTAAATACCACTTTCTCTCCAATCTCTGTCTTTAAATATACTTTCTTATATTTACAATCTATCTGGGCATTATTCTTCCCTAACCAATCCATGCCTAAGATTATGTCAAACTCCCTAACTTGAAAAGTATCAAGTCTGCTGAAAATTTATGCCCTGAAATATCAATCTCACACTTAGGACATAATTGACTCACAGGAATCTTCTCTTGGTTCACAATTACCACATCTATTATCTCGTTCAGGGTCATTTTATCACATTTAATTTTATCAACAAAAGTTTCTGATATAAAAGATCTAGTAGCTCCAGAATCAATCAATACCTTAGCTTCAACATTATTCATTAAAAGTTTACCTGCTATCACCTCAGAATTCTAAACAGCGTCCTTCATCTTTAAATCAAATGTCCTTGCTGTAGCTTGCGGAGTTATGGTAGATGGTGGAGGTAATGCCAATACCTTAGCTGGCATGCTTGCACTAGTACTTTCCACGTTCATCAAAGCCTTGACTGGTCCGGTTGACTTGTATTCCCTAGCTATATGTCCAGTCTTTCCACACTTATAGCATGTAACTCCCGGCTTCGGTATCTTACACTTGTTAGCCAAGTGTCCCTTCTGATTGCATCTATGGCATGTCATGTTTAACTTATTACACACTCCTGGATGTCTTTTTCCACAATGCTTGCACTCTGGTCTCTGAAATCTATTTTCTCCAACTTGTCCTTGGCTTGACCGGTTGTCCCCTTAGAATCTTGTCTCTTGTTCAAATTTCCCTTCTTCTGAAAATTTCCGCCTTTGTGGAATCCAATCCTTTTCACATTCCTGTCTTGTGAACTTCTGGCTTCAGACTTCTCTCCATAAAATGGAACATTTCTCTTCTTGTTATCCTTTTCTTTCCTTTACTGTATCCCATTACTCTCAATCAGAGCTGCCTTCTGTACTACTCTAGCATAAGTATCAAACTCAAACATAGCCACTCTATCTCTGATCCAAGGCTCTAATTCTTGTTGGAATCTCTTTGCTTTCTCTTCCTCAGTATTGGTATACTTCGTCACAAACCTTGACAGCTCCATAAACTTCTTCTCGTACTCCAATACAGACATACTTCCTTGCTTCAATTCCAGAAATTTAAGCTCCATTTGATTCTGCATATACTTAGGGTAATACTTTTCCCGGAATAACCTCTTAAACCTTTCCGAAGAAAGCGGGTGATTTGTCTCCATAGCTTTCACTGAATCCCACCAATATATGACTTCCCCTTTCAGAAAATAAGTAGCATATGGCATCTTCTGATCTTCTCCTAACTGAACCAATTCAAAAGCTCTTTCCATTTCCCCGATCCATGTATTAGCTATTACCGGATCAGTGGTATCATAAAATGCAGGTGGATTCACATTCTGAAAAGCTTTGAAAGTAACAATTTGGCGAGGTGGTACTGGTGGATCAGGTGGTTAGTGTGGTTCACGATTATCTTTTTTTTTGAATTGTTGTTGAAGAGTTAGTTGTTGTTGAGCTATAGCATTTGTTTGCTGTTGTAAGGTTTCCAGAAGTCGAAGAATATTAGGATCTGTGGTAGAATTTGTTGTCGGGTTCTTCTTTTTAGGTGGCATGATCCTGAAATAAAAGTTATATCAAAAACAGGTATGAACAATACAGAAAATTTCAAGGTTAAGGTGTCACAAGTCATTATATTCATTCAATCGGGTTTCGAATTAAACAATAAGGGCGATGCATATAAAGGCATAAGAACAAGTGAAAGCAAATCGAACGATAGTGCATAATTATTGAAATTAGGGTCAAGGTACATCAAGATTGGAATAGAGTCTGAATCTAGGGATAACATGCTTAATTAAAGGAAACAACAGGGAATTCTACAAAGTCCAACAATACAACGACATGAAAAATAGATAATGGAAAGAACTAAGGCTCCACTCCATCAGAACGGGGTCCGGTAGTCTTCTCCTCACGAAGCGTCTTCACAATGCACTAGAGCTCGTCCGCAATCATCTGGATAGTATACTGGCTGGTACGGTCTCGTTGTGATGGCATTTTATCAAGCTTAGTGTTAACGTACTGAACCAAGGTCTCAAGTCACGCAGTCATCTGCTCCTTAGGCTTTCCTCCATAATTTCGGCTGTCCGGATACACGTTCTTCAATCGCTCTAACATTCGATCGTACTTTCCTTGAAGCCTATCGAACTCACGCCTCAACTCAGCATACACGGAGAAAGCAATTATGTCGGACGGTTCAGAGGATGATGAGGAATCCGCCCTTTGCTTCCAAAAAATGCATAGATATATATAAGAGAATTAGTATCGAACGACTCGAATATCCTATACCTACACTCTCGTATAATATTCTATAAACCTATATACATATATAACCTATTTGGGCTGTCCAGGGACTCAAAACCATAGCTCTGATACCAAAAACTGGCACGCCCCAAACATTTACAAAAGACAATATACGAGTAATTATATTAGTTAACAAAAGGAAATACATCCGAATCCAAGATCTTTACAGTTTAGGGTTTGGAACAGCCCAACACTATTAATTAATATAACCTGATTCCAATATCGAGTCCTCACACACAAAATCACTAACTACCTGAGCTCGAACATACGAATCGGCATCACAAGTCTTACGCGTTGTCTGCTTGAATCTAACCATATTTGCTAGCTGTAATATCAGGGTAAGCAAGTAGTTAGCCAAATGCTCAACAAGCCATATAATATACATAAACAAGAATAATACATTAACAATGGAATTGCAAGATTCAACAATACAGTATCAAGAGATAAACTTTCAGGGTGATGGAATCTTTTCTTGTAATAAAACCATTCAAAACCATTTCCTTATCAAAAACCATTTTATGACGCTACGGATTACAGCCGGTGATCATCCACAAAGTAATCCCGAACTTCGCTGGGTTCTAGAACATTAATGGGATCCCTAGCCAACTTTTAAGCCTATAAATTAAGAGCGGAAAGGACTTGCGTCTCAGTCCAGATCCACTATCTAAAGAAAATATGTGTCCCCCTTTGGGACTGAAAATCCAAATTTTAACTTTTTATTTTAAAAACTGATGCCAAGTGACGGTTAATTTCTTAAATAGTGAACAACTTTATCAAGGGTTCTAGATCAACTTTGAAGCACATGGAATAGGTCCACTAAATTTCAAGGCCATGATCAACTAGACTATACTTTATCAAGGGAATTACAAGGTTTCTATTCACAAGGAATTTGACAATGATATTTAGTAGGGTTATTGGATAGTATGAAGGAACTAAGTCAAACTAGGTTCAAGGTAATGGTTCCAGATAAGACATAGGTATTAAAATGTAAAGAAGGTGGGCATCAATTCAAAGTATAACAGGGTATCATGTTTTAGGGGCAAGAATAGGGTTATCAAGCAATCATGAACAAATTTTAAGGGATAGCTAACTTTTAGGTATCAAGATAAGGTTATTGAGTATAACTTGCACAGGGTTCCAAATCACAATGGTATGACTTTTGAATTACTTGCATAGAAATCTCCAACCAAAGTTAAACTACTTGCAATAGATACTTGAGGGTTCATGGCATTTACATATAATACGAAAGATAGATTTAAAACCACTTGGATCATATATATTACGGTGAATTAGAATACTCGCATCATATATAAAAGCTGGGCTAACACTATCTTGCAGTATAAACAAAAAGATAGGTTGAAATACTTGCCTTGAGAAAAGCTTTACTTGACTAGCAGGTGGGAGCAACTGGAGCTTCACTCAACTTTAATGGCAAGTTTACCCTCGTCTCGAGAACCTACACAAAATAATAATATCCTCATTATAATATATACTCACCAACTCAACCTAATTATAAACCGAAATTACGCACATTGGCACTTAGGCCTATATACACATAAACGCTTATAATTACCTTATAAGCATAATAGTTCACATAGCCACTCATGTTCAGATAACACATTTAAGTACATAATAATATATCCATACACACTATATTGCATCACTAGGCTTGGATGATCTCACTCCACTTACTCAAGTCACTTAGTTATGCTAAACTAGCCAAAACTCTTAATATCGTCCTCATAACTCGAAGTGCCTTTTCTAAACCATCAAGTTCTTATGGACCCTGACTTAGGCCTTATACTCTAATGACCTCATACTATCTTACAACTATGGTGGTCAACCTAGGCCTTACTCATAAGTTCCCTAAAACTAAAGGTTATTGGATTTTGCTCATTATAGTGATTTCATGGTGACACCAATGGGTTTATGAGTACAATTGACACCCTTACACTTCACGTTTACCTCTCAAACTTCTACACTAGACTCTTCTGACCATAAGGAAACTCTCAAACTTGGTGTGGCTCAAGGGCCTAGCTTGGGCCTACCTAGGCCTAAGCTTAAAGTTCAATGTTCCCCTGTTTTCTCGACAGAAAAGTGTCTTGTTTTGCACTAACTTATGACACATGATTCTAACTAAATTACTATGAAATATGGATGTAAAAAACTCCTCTGAACTCCCTATAACTAGCGCTAACCAAGGACTAGTGAGGTCCTACCCATGACATGGTCAAAACTCCTCATTTCTAAGTTGCAACAAAACTGTCCCCTGCTGGACAGATTCTAAATTTTGGTGTGTGCACCACACTAAATGGTTAGGTTTCTCTAATTTGTGACTTCTAGACTCAATTATACCCCAATTCTTAACTCTCCGTGGCTTGGGCCAAACAATGCCTAAGAAATGCCCATTCAAAATCAACACAAAACTAACATGCAAATATGGAAAAAATTTCAGGATTCTATCCTAGCCTTTCCACCTTAACTCCCACTTTAAAACCACGAATTAAATCTCAAATAAGGCAAATTTACTACTTTAAGACTCTAAACTAAGGCCTCAACCAATAATGGAGATCATCCATGCTCTATAGTACCAACATGCAAAATAAACTTAACATGCAACTCAAGATGATCACTAAATCAAGTTCGACTAAACAAGAGAGTTATTAGCTCATAAATTCGACTTAAAATATTTAACTACTTCAAAATATCATGCACACTACCTTTTAAAAACTAATATAAAGCATAATATCATGGAAACAATTTGTTTTAAGCACAAATAAGGTCGAATTTAACATAAACTAAGTATGCATGTACATTTTCGAAAAGAAGAGCATATATAACATGATTATACTTGAAAATAATGCCCTCTCTCTAACATGCAAAATAGAATATGACTTTAAAACTAAATATCAGTAGCATGCAAAGGTTTTAAAAGAGGGTTATTTATGGAAACACTTAGTTTATGTGTATAAAAAGTATATCTCATAGAGAACTCTTTAATCCACATGAATTAAGAGTTTCTCTTTGGAGATCACATAAAATCAAGACATGCAAGCATTAAACTTCATCTCATAAGCATGGAACTTCTTGTAAAGTGTATATTATATGAATGGGTAATGGAATTACAGTAGAATGTCAAGGATTTGATGAAGAAAAATTGAAGGGAATGGGGGAAGGGCTTCGGCCGAATGAAGAAATAGAGAGGGGGAGGAGAGAAAATTTGAGAGTGAAAATGATGAGCTTGAGTGGAGTGTGGTTTTGGGTTAAGTCCTCTCTTTATGGTTCATCATGCACTAATTCAATAGTGGAATTTGGAATGTACTAAAGTGTCCTTCTCCAATAACCAAGCAAAAGTGCATGCAAGGGTAGTTTAGTCTTTTGGTGGATAGAAGAAAGTTAGTGGGGTATGAATTGTCTCTTATGCCCTTTTAAATTGAATTGGAGGGATTTGCATGCATGGGCAACTAAGTAATTTGCAATTTAAAAATCAACTAATTTATATAAAACAATTTTTATAAATATAAATGCACCTCCATAAATCACAAAATAAATATCATAAAATAGCTTATGATTTTAGAAATTTAATGATATAAAATTTGAAAATTTATTATTAAAAGATTTTTAAAATTGATTTTTCATATAAATTGAAGTACTTTTGATTATCATTTAAAAATACTAAATGATAAGATTTTCTTTTCAAAATTTTTTATATAAACTAATACATTAAACACTTAGTTTATAGGCACTCAGTCATATAGATCATCCATATTTATAATTCCACACAATTTAAATTTTAATTATATACACACAATTATATATAGATAGGGTTTAGAAACACCGGTCGTAATAAATTTGGATCCTAGAGAGTCTCACTTAGTAGCTATAAATAGAATATTCAAATATCTCAGATGATGAACACGAAACCTTGGTATTTAATACCTGTAACACCCCCAGATCCGGGTTCGGGGATCCGGGTCGTCACGGTCTTTCTTTCCACAATATCACTTCACTTAATTAATAATAAACAACCTTATGCTGTGACCCCACACTAACACACACCACAACCCGTTATAGTCTCAGAGATAAATTCAAATAAGTACAAGTCTTTGAATCCACAATTTAAAAGTTATTACAACCCAAAATGATTACTTGATAAATTTACAGTTAATTGCCATTATCTGCCACAAGTTATAATTATACATAATTGATTCTCAAAAGTAGATGGTCTGATCTACAATAGATCTACCTCTGCAGCTATAGCAGCTACAACATCATCGGGAAGACGCGGGACGCTTCCCACGCGCTTGCGCTGGGTCTGCTGGAGTCTGGCCATCTTTCCTAACTGTTGTTGTGTGATGAAGAAATAAAGCAAGAGTGAGCCTTACAGCTCGCAAGATAATATGTAGTGATAACAATAATATAAGTATCTAAATGGATACTTACTAGAATCTTTTATCAAGTGTAAGATAATTACTTACTAGATATAAGTAAAAACAAGGGATAAAGTTACCAAATACTTCACTATACTTATATCATTTATAAAGCTACTTGAACTACCACTGTTCAAAGTATAATGAGATTTCAACAGTTCATCACACAGATGAGACTACCAGACAAGATTTGAATAGATTAAACCTTTGAAATATTATTAAAGGAAATGAAGTTATGATATACTTCATTAAGTTCTGATATATATATATATATATCCACATATACATCTTCTTTATACATTTCCTGAAAACCTCTGTCATGTAAAGTATGAACAGAATTGCAATATCCAATAAATTTGGAAAGGAAAAGAATTTTGGCATAAACCTGATATCTTGCTGATCAGGCAAAGATACCAATAAGTAACCTTTTCTACTAGTAGATGGACGAATTCCCCACTGGTCATCACCCTGGTCGTAATAGGACCTTATGCTGGACTGCCACTCAGCCACTTATGCATTTGATGGACTCCCACTGAGCCACTTACACTATCATGGACGCCCACTGAGCCCATGTTGCTTATGCTGACTCAATAGATGGACTTACTTCCCGAACGTTGGGTAAGTAATCAATTCATTTACCAAAACTGCAACCTTGTTGCGAATATAAAATACACCACAGAGCCGGATCCCTCAGGTTTTGAGCGAGTATTTAAATCCCCTTAAAAAGGAAGATCTTAAATATAAAAAAAATGAGTTTTGGGATCCGCTCTAACTTTTAAAAATCATTTTGTAGACTCGAAAACACTTTAAAGAGTGTTTGGAGTAAAGCTGATTTAATGAAGTAAATCAGTCCCCAGTATATTTAGAAAATGCCTGAATATTATTATTTAAATAATATTCTCATAAAGATAATCCTTATAAAAATAATTGAAGTAGAAGTATTAAAACTTATACTTGAAACGAGTATTAAATAACCAAAGATATACTTATATGAAAGTACTATCTTTATTTGAATAATCGAAAATAAGTTTGATTATTGACACCTTATTCTTTAATAAAATAAAGAATATATTTCAGTAATAAGCGGAGTCATAATACCTCGAATGAATATTATAAATAATATTCATTAAATAAAAATAAAGGAGTCATACATCCTCAAATGAATATTCAAATAATATTCATTAAATAATATAAACTGAGTCATAAGCCCTTGAATGAATATTCAAATAATATTCAATAAATAATATAAAAGAGTCATAAGCCCTCGAATGAATATTCAAATAATATTCATTTAATAAAATAAAGAAGTCATAAGCCCTCGAATGAATATTCATAATAATATTCATTTAATAAAATAAAGAAGTCATAAGCCCTCGAATGAATATTCATAATAATATTCATTTAATAAAATAAAGAAGTCATAAGCCCTCGAATGAATATTCATAATAATATTCATTTAATAAAATAAAGTAGTCATAAGCCCTCGAATGAATATTCATAATAATATTCATTTAATAAAATAAAGTTATCGAATAAACCTTATTCGATTAATAGTTTTGAAAACTATAACCATATATATATATATAAATATATATGTATATATATACATATATACAAAATCTACTCGGGATCCTCAGCTCCCGGTTTTAGAAAATGTTTTCACCTTTTGGGTCCCTATACTAAGGGTATATGCAAGTTACCGCTATCCTCTAGCATAGGTATTATCAACTGAACCAATCAGATATATATGGAAAGAATACGAAACAGGCATGCATATGTACCATATAACATGCTACAATATATCGCAAGAATTTGCTATAACAAATATGCATTTAACGCAAGATCATGCATATACACCAATACATCACAACAACAGTTATAACGGGTAGAAAACTTGCCTGAGCGACTGGGGGTTACGAATGGCTCGGGACGAGTCTGGTAACCTATAAACAACAAGTAAGTTGGAATTAAACCAAAGTCACTTGTAAATCTATACTTTAACTAACTTAGACTCTAACGCTTATTTTACGCTTACTGATTTTCTTAAGTCACTCGAGTACCCTCGGCTCCTCCATTTTTAATAATTTAACCTTTACGAGTTTTAAGGCGATTCCTTCGCGAGTGTCTTACCAACTGCCTAACACACTTACCATAAATGTTTATTACCCCAATTAGTCATTTAAGGTCCTTAACAAGGTTTCAAAGTAAGGCGAGGGGAAAAGTTTCGTTCGCGAAACGCCGTTACTTGAAACGGTCGTTTCTCCTAAACCGTGCATCGGAATCGAACGAACTACATATCAAAACGAAGCTCGTAACATGAGCTATCTAAAAATGGCAATGGTCATAATCTAGCAGGGGGTTCTCGGGTCCTAATGTTATGCACAAAAACAGTCTAAAGAAAATCGGACGTTACGACGGCTATGTTTACGCGATTTCCCAAATTTAAACCAATTCAAACAACCACAATTTCAACTCCAATTCACAACCCAATCAAACCTCCATCTAAACTACATTACAACAGCCCCAAATCAACTCAATATTACCAATTTATTCATCTAAACCAAGTCAAAAAAATGTGACCAAGAACTTCAAATCTAACAAGCATCACTCCTAACTCCAAAATCAACAAAACCACTTACTAAACAAAGCTCTATCATGAGTACACACTCATTACACTAACCCATCATCTAACATTATGAAATCCAAACCAAAAAAACTTAATACTAAGGGTTTGAGAAGTTATACCTTCCTTGGAGAGTGGAGAATCAAGAGAATGGCTTGGAATCACCCTTAAAGTCCTTATCCAAGCTTAATCTAAACAAAACTTCAAGAACACAAATTTTAGTTCTTGAAAAACACTATTCACCATCTTCTTCCATGATTTATAGAAAAAGATTGGCTTGGAATTAGAAGCTTAAACTTATAGGAAGTATGTAACTATCCATGGGGAAGCTTAGATAATTACCTTGCTAAATAGTAAGTGGAGGAGCTTGGACTATCATTTTTTAAGAAAAGGGCCGAGAGCATGAAGAACAATGCCTTGGTTTCTTTTTTTTTGATTTTGATGAAAGTGATTTGCTTGGCTTGGTTGATTGGTTTTGTGTTTGATTTAGTCAATTACCTTGTTGCCCTTGAATTTGTGTGGTTCTCATTCAACCACACCTCCTTCCTTCCCATGTCATGCCTATGTCATGTGGTGATGTCATCCTTCCCTCCTTGTCCTCTTCTCATTGGTTGGGTGACATCACTCTCTCTAATCCCTTTGATTAACTTCCTAATTGTTTGCCTAATGACCGCTGATCTGTTATACGGTTCGCTTAACTTTCGTTCTCGTTTATCGTTTGAAGGATCATACCCGGGATCTTATTACTTAGGTTCCCTTAACCTTTCTCAATACATTATATTCCTTTTTATGATCCTCTATTATAATCCTTTAATTTAAATCCTTTTTATCCTGTTACCTTATACTCAATTCTCTCCGTATCTAGTGTATTTCCGGGAAAATCAAAGTGTTCGGATTTGGATTCTGACGATCTTTACATACACTTATATCCCATATAAAGTACTAATAAAATCTCAGAATATCCATATCAGAACCCCTACATAGTGTGGCATGAAAAGTTTTCTCATTCAGCAAAAACACTATTCATAAGGGTTTCAAAATTTCCCAAAAATTGGGGTTATTACAATACCCTAGAGAATCTAGTTTTGATCTAATTAGTTATTCATATGCAGATTATACAAGGTTGTAAAATTGACAAGAAAAGCACCACCGGTAGCTGTAAATTTCTAGAAACAATCTGGCATTATGGTTTAGCAAGAAACATTATTCAGTATTAACCTCTACAGCTGAGGCTGAATACATTGTAATTGGAAGTTTTTGTGCATAGATTTTATGGATGGGAAATCAATTATTTGATTATGAATTAAACTTGGAGAAAAATCCAATTTTCCGTGATAACACCAATGCTATTTCTATCACTAAAAATCCAGTTCAACATTCAAGTACCAAGCACATTGATGTAAGGTATCACTTCATTAGAAAGCATGTGATGAATGGTACTGTGAAACTCCACGTTGTTCGAGTGAACATATATTAATAGATTAGAATTGAACCCAAGACCTCACGCACAACCTATTGCGTAAACCCATAGGGTTTACCCAGTGCGCACCCGAAGGGTAGCGACTGCGGGTTACCTACGATAAAAAAATATATTAATAGATATATTTGTAACGACTGGGATTTTTGCGAAGTATTTATATGAATAAAATATAGTTGTGTGTTATAATTGTGGATTATGTGGATTTATGAGTATAAAATATTAAGTTATATAATTTTATGGCTTATGTGAAATTTCTATGAAATAGTAATATGGAACGAGCAAAGCCTCGTTCCAGTTTGATGAGTCGGTGAAAAGGGTTAAGTTATGATTGTCGGGCCGTCGGGTAGAACGGGACCCGTTATTCAAAGGATGGATTAAATGAGAAGGATTAAGATTAATAAAATTGAGGATTATAATAAGTTATGATAAATGTGGAGTCCTCTGTTGTTTCTGTGATTTGGATTCGTAATAGAAAAAGTTATATCGTTATTTAAATTATCGAGTAAATATTATACGCGTAATCAGTTATTAAAAAGCAAATTAATGTGTTTGAGTATACCAACATGAAATATGTTTGATGTTATTGGATAAATATATGTCATTTTAAAGTTACGAGTATGGATCTGTGATTCATGAGTTTTAAAATATTTTTTAGAGAATTTATTTGATTAAAATAAGGATTAACTGATCCTTATATATTTTTATAAAATTATTAAAATATGATCAAGGTGCAAAATTTGTTTTATTATCTTTAGAATAATTCTAGTGACTTATTCAAAAATAATAGTCGGATTTAATTTGATGTTTAGATATGTTAAAATGATTTTCCAGAGTTTATTTTAATTATTGGGGATTTATTTTTAAAATCCATAGAAATTAATTCATTCGCTCAAAAATTATTCTGAAAATACGGGGAGAGATCTACTTTTATATATATTCTTTGATTTAAAAATAAATTTTGTGGAACTTTTCGGATTTTATATATTAGGCTTCAATGATACTATAGAAGGGGGTTGAATATAGTATCTATAATCGATTTGATTATAAACACAAGTATGTAACAGAAAACAAGTTTATTCAATATATCAAACTCTGTTACAGTAGGTTTAATCTACTCTCTCAGTGATGTATGATATCACTCAGAGCTGCTAGGGTTACAATGAATAATATTCTCGTGAATGATAACACATATAATGTAACCCTAATCAGTGTTTATATACTACATAGTTACAAGATATCTTCTAATTGATATGATATATTCTGTTTCCTAAAATACATTAATCAGAGATTATCTACTGTAGTCCTTTAGTTGTACAACTCTCCAAGCATATCTTCTTTTGTTTAATCCAGATCATCTCCTATAAATTAGCCGCTTTTCATCCCTGAAGTGTATCCGCACTTAAGTTCTGATGTAAGTCATGATGGCTTAAGTTCTGATAACATCCTGTCTTCAGTAAGTTCTGATTTTCAGTTAAGTTCTGATAGTAAGTTCTGAAACTAAACAAATCAGATTAGACATGACATCACAAATATATCTAAAAATCTCACCCAAACTTGTAAATTATAAAAATATACAAGTTTATAGATTTGATGATGTCAAAAACATTTAAGTACAAATGCAATTAGAGTTTATATGTACAACTAAATACAACTTATAGTCCATGCAGCTTTTACCATATTTTTAGAATTAGCCTGATCCATAATGATTCCTTACAAAGTCTGATACCAGCTTGGTCTCTGCATTTCTTTTAACTTCAAGTAACTGAGCTTTGACTTATTGCAGTTCTTCATCTTTAGTATCACCAATCTGATATATGGCAGCTCTAAGTGCAGAAATTGGATTTCTTTCAAGTCTATCTCTCAGTCTGATTACCCTTGGATGTGTAGAATCTTCATTATAGCAAAAGAATCTTCCTTTCAAAATTACTTCTACCTTAGCAGAATTCTTCCTCATAGGAACTTCTCTTCCATCATCCTCAGTCATCATTAGAGTATACTCTGTCATTCTTACACCAGAAATTCTGAGTAAATCTCTTATTGTCTTCAGAATATATTCTGACCATTTCCTGGTAACATCAGAATTTACCTCCAGTAGATAATGAATATATTGGAGCTCTTTGATAGATTTCTTCAGCACATCAGAGTCAGATAATCTATAAGTTCTGCCACCAATCAGAAATAAGATCAGTTTCTCTTTTTCTTCATAACCATCATGAGTATCCATCACTACTTGTGTAAAAAGCACTTTATCATGGCGCTTCTATGTGATCTCTTCATATGGCTTGTCAGTCAATGTGAATGGATCTCTAATATCAACTTCTATCCCAGTCTGGAATTTCTCTTTGTCAGAACCTAATCCAGAAGTGTTTCTAGCTTGCTTGGCTTTTACCTCAAATGCTTCAAGTTGATTCAACATCTAATTTGTCTTAGACTGAACTGGAATAGACTTGTTACATAGCAGCTTCTTCTTGTCTTTTAATGTTAATCTGTCTATGTCAACTTGAGCAGTGTCAGAGCTTGATGTCTTGATGAATTGGTCAGGATTTACAGTTTCATCTGTAGCTTGCTGTTCTGAAATATCTTCAGGATTTATTAAGTTCTGAACTTCTTCACTCTGAACAACTTGAGCTATGTCAGAGGTTGTCTTAAATTCTTCTGTCATCCTCTTTCTCTTCAGAGTTTCAACTGTTTCATCTTTAGCAGCATCATCATCAAAGACTTGAACCATCTTGCACACAGGATCCATCAAAATTTGAGGAATCTTCATCTTTTGTTTCTTGACTGTCTCCCCAACTTTTCCTTTTCCCTTGTCTTTAGGATCAGTAGTAGTTTGAGATCTAGTCCTTGATCTAGGAATCTCTGTGGCAGACTTTCTCTTATCACAATCCCCTTTTCTTTTGGCCTTGGTGCCTTTTTAGCATCCGAAGCTTTTGACTTGGTTTTGCACTTCTCAGCAGCAAATTTAGCTTCTTCTTCTCTTAATTCCTCTAAATCCACTCCTGGATTATCCTTAAGGAATAGTCTCTTGGCCAATTTTTCATCAACATATTGAATTTTGGGATTTTTGTAGAAGAATTTTGCTTTCTTTCCTTTGAATTTCAAAGTCTGCAAAAATTTCTGTGACTCTTGGCTTCCAGCTTGGACTATCACATCAGAAGTAGTTGTCAGAACTTGATCATCAGTATTTGAAGTATCAGCATTTGTGATCAACGAAAGAACATCCTGATATGTTGGCTTCTTTTCTTCCTTATTCCTCCCTTGCATAGCAGATCTATCAGAGTTCTTGCTACCAGACATTCTCTGATAAGAACTTGTCTGTTGAGTGGAAATTCTGCTCATCTGCTTCCCTTGACTTTGACCTCTACTCTTTTCAGAGTTTCCCTGGTCATCTCCATGATCATCCTTTTTCTTAAGTGTTTGGCTTGGTGAGCATTTGGACTTAACTACTTTCTCCCCTTTTTTGGCATCATCTGTTAGGAGTAGAGAAAGAAGGAGTTCCACTGAAGATTGGATCTCATTTAACTGAGTATGTTGAGCAGCTTGATTTTGTAATACCTTATCCAGTTGGGCCTGCTGCTTGGCTTGAACAAGCTCAATAGCATCCACTTTTTCTTGAATTGGTCTGATAAACCTATTCTTGTCTAGATCTTGCATCATGGCTAGCTTATCAGCTGTTTCCTGAAGTTTATCAACCTTTGCATGAGTCTTGGAGTGTTGACCATGTAGAGTTCTTGTACTGAGAGCAGTGACCTTTAGTTGATGCTTGAAGTCAGAACTTGTTAGCAACTCATCAGCTTTTGAAACATGTTCAATCAGAACATGTGGGCTGGGAATAAAATCAGTATCATTCCATTTATGCATCCACTCTGCCCCTCTAAAGGTTTCCTCCCATGGAACTTGAGCAGCCTCTTCCTCAAACTGGAATAATGCCTCATTTCCTGTAGGCACTGGAGTGTTTACTGGAGCTAACTCTCCAGAACATGCTAGAATCTCCTCATCTTCAAATAACACTAAGGTGTGTGTGGCTGTAAGAGAATCTGAAGCAGTTGCAGCTTTGTCTAAATTCTGATCTTCAGTTCCAAGATCAAGAATTGGTGTTGTCGGTATCTCAACCTGTGAAATTGGAGAAGTAACAGGAGTTGGCTGTTTTGTAGTTGGAGCTTCCAGATATAGAATAGTAGGTATATTCAAACTATGAATATCTATTTCAGGACTTGTCTCTTGTTCTTCAACATCATCTGTAGCTTTGATTGGAGAGTGAGGTGGAGAAATCACAGATTCTTGTACGGGTTCTAATCTGTGGACTTCAGGAATTTCATATTCCTGAATCAGAACTTCTTCAGCTGCTGGCAGGGCTTCAATCACAATAGGTTCTGATGAGATCAGAGATTCCTGATCCCCTTCCTCAGCATCTTCAGCATCCTCAGATTGAGTTTGTGCAATATGCACACCTGCTCTCATCTTCCTCAATTTTGATTTTCTAGATGGAGGGGTGACATGATATGTATCAGAATGTGAAGACCTCTTTCTTTTCTGAATGCCAGAAGCTTCAGTTGCTTTCTCCTTCTGAAGAGTTGACTCTTCAGCTTCTTCTGTCACAGGTTCTGATTCAGGAACGTGGACCTGTTCTTCCTCATCTGATTCATCTCTCAGAATCAGCCTTCTCTTTCTCCTTGGTGGAGAGTGAGGAACAGATTTAGCTCTTGAGGTTTTGGGTTTGGAGGATGTGTCAGATTTTACAACTGGCACATTTTGAGAAGTACTAGAGGTTGGTTTGGTTTTGGATTTGGGTCTGGACTATGAAGTGCTGACAACAGGTGCTGATGTTGGTGGTTGTGAGGTAGACTGTGGTTGTTGAGTAGTGGATGGTTGTGATGGTGCTACATCAGGGAATATGGCTGTGTAAGTGCTTGGGATAGTGTTGACTAAGAATTGTTTGACATATTGGGGTATTTGGAGAGGTCTTAGTACTTCCTTCTTGTTATCAGCAGATAATAAGTCAGTAAATGCCCTTTTATGTAACTTAAAAGGTTCCATTAGGTCACTGAACACTTGTGGCTTATCAAGATAACAATAATAATAAATTAATTGATAGAACCTAGCAAAATATACTACATTCGCATCTTCCTTCATTCTGTCACCAATATAGCCTAACACAGCAGATGCATAATCAAAATGAGTCTGATTAAGAAGTGCATACCCTATTTGTTGACTCATGATTGGAATGGCATCGAAATTGGAGCATTTGTTAGCAAAAGTCTTTGTGATGCAATCAAAGAAGAAGCTCCATTCCCTCCTGATGTAAGGCCTCTTCAACTGTCCTAGATTGGACAAGCTTTTCTCATATCCCAAGCTTACCATCATGTTCTCAAGAACAGATTCTCTAGGTGCTGAGTTGTAAGTGCAGTTTTCAGAAACATGAAGAGCCTGCCTCACTATAGTAACAGTTACCATATACTCATCTTCTCCTGATAAGAAGATGATGCTTGGAGATCCAAATTCACCTCCATCATCATAGATTCCAGTCTTCCAGAACTCCAGCACTTGTTTACCAAAGATTACTTGAGGTTGGGTCAGAGCATACCCAATCTCACTGTGAGCCAAGAAATCCTGAACAAAGTGAAGTTCTGAAGGAGCTTCATCCTTGTTCAAGATAGAAGAGTAGTTGTTTGGGACAAACTTAGCTCCATTAAAAATAACATCCTTTGGTGCCAACTCTGTTGAAAAATCAAGTGAAAATTTTGTGTTTGGAAAGTGTTTGATAAAATGCCTGTAAGAGAACGTCAGAAAATAAGAGAGTAAGAAAATAAGAGAGACAGGGAATAGAGTAAAAGAGTGGGTAAAAGATTGTATAATCATTTATCTCTGATATTTATACTCTGCATATGGTAACATCTCTTTTGAATTAGAACCGGAAGTTTTTACACTTGGCAGCGTGTAATCAGTCAAAACATAAATAGTGGGCACGGTAAACATGCAGTAATTATTGCATGCATGCACATACCAAAACCAACACACAACGCACTAACAAATGATTATGACTATTTTTATCTCACCTAATTATTTTTCTATGAAATATAACCGTTACAGTAAATACTAAAAATAAGTCAAGTAAATAAATAATGCCACGTAAGCATCATGATTTGCATCAGAATTTGACTATTATCAGAATTTAACGGTAATCATAACATGGCTTCTGTACTCAAAAGGTGAATGATTGTGTCTATATTTCTTCACATAAATACTGACTAGTTTCTTCAGAAGATAGTCATTAGAACATAATCAGAACTTGTCCTCAGAAATTATGCAAATGATACTTAACTGTTTATCAGAAACAACTTAATCACCACAGTAATTTTCATCATTCATATGGAGTGAGAGTGTATGTATTTGCAAATGATCAGATAAAGATTAAAGTCTGATAAACTTCAGTATATCTTAGAAATAAGGCATAACTAAGAAAAATGTTTAAAATCAGTCTTTAATTGTGAAGTCTACTGTAGAATAAAGTTACGCAAGAATCCACCTCAACTGTTTGTGCTTATTTTATGCATCTTTTGAAATTCTTTTGACATGGGTTTCTTAGTGTAAATGAGTTACAACTGCCATCAGAATTAATGTTGTTATCAGAATATTTATCCAGTAATTAGAGAATGTGAAAAGTCACCAAGAAAAATTAATTTGCTTGTCTAATGCATATTACTTAATACCAGAAATGCACGTGGATCTTCCCTTTCACATATTTACTCTAGATCTCAAAGGAGTACCTGATTTCTATTTTACTTTTCTTTTATTTTCTTCAGATAAGTGAGGCTTATCAAGCATGTAGTTCATCCTTAAGATTTACTAACATCAGAATTTGACAGATAAGAAGCAATAATCTAGTTTGTGACTTAGTAATAAGATACAGGAAGTAAGTTTGACTAAGATCAAAATCAGAATTTAATTGTGTTAGTGATTTCCACATAAATAACTAATTCAAACATTGGATACATAGTTTGTTAAAGACTACTAAGTCATCATCTAACAAAATAATCCTCATTGGATTGAATAGTCACAGAACATTCAAAACACTTTCAGAGTTTATAATGTTACGACCGGCATTTTATGTAATATTATTTGTGAATAATATTAAGTTAAATAAAAATATATTCAATGCTTGTACGTTTGTGTGAGTGAAAATTTCTGCATTATAAATTTGCTTTGGGTAGTATATGATTTTTCAAAGCAAGAATTTATTTAATTTCTTTATTTTTGATTTATAAGGAATATTCTAAGCTTTGGAAAAATTTTCTTTTAAAAGACATTTTGTTCACAAAATTTTGAAAATGATTTTATAAAGTCTCTAAAAATCCAAGTTATTTTATGGTATAAATTTTATAATTTTTGAACTTGTATTTTATTATATAAAAATAAATCTTTGGAAATTAGTTGCTTAATAATTATCAAATTACATGATTACCCTTGCATGCAAACTCTCTTCCATTCAACCAAGGGGCAAGGAGGGCAATTCCAACCCCACTCGCTTTCATTTTTCTAGCCACATTACTATTTTGTCCTTGCATGCAAATCTACCTAACTAAGATTGGAAGGTTACTATTGTAATTTCTCTCATCCACTCACTTATGGGCAAATAAAAACCAAGTAAACATGACAAACACACCACTTTCACTCCACCATTTCCACACTTCTCCTCCCTCCTCCCTCTCCTCTCGGCCCTCCCCCTCTCCTCTCGGGTTTTTAGCCGAAAACCTACCCCCTCCCCTTTTCTTCATTCCACATTCAAGTTTCCACCTTCCATACAAGTAAATATTACTTCCTATATCATGATCATTCATATTTCAAAGAGTTTTGAGTAGAAAGTTTAAGTTTAAGGGTTGCATGTAAAGGTTTTAGTGAAACTCAAAATACAATCTTGATTCTTATGGATTTAAGGTTGTTTTCGAGAGGACTACAATAAATGGATAAGTGCCAAGTCTTGAGAAGGAAACTCTTGATGATTTAATGGCCATTTCCATCCATTTCATTCGGCCATGACCATATGGGAGCCGAATGAATGGTCCTTGAAATCATTCTTGTTGTTTTGTTCAATTTTTGCATGTTTATGTGATAATGACTTGAATTTTGTGGTGAAAATTTGATAAAACTCCTTGCATGCTAAGTGATCATCTAGGTATACCTTATGCTAGGCTTGCATGTCAATTTTAAGATGGAATATATGTAGAAAATATGTTGTTTTGGTTTGAAAAACCCGAAGGCATGCATGCATGTGGAATTCTCTTAGTTTGTTGTAAGATTTTTATCATTTGGAAAAGATTTTGTTAGTGAGCCTTAATTTCAGTAGGAATAATGTGATAATATTGATTTATGCTTCTTGTTGCATGGTAATAATTTGTGGTTATCTTTTATAAAAATATATATCTTGTTGTTTCAAAAGCATGAAGATTTGCGATTTGTTAAGAGTAGTCTCTTTTGTTTTGCCATAGTTGCACCTTAGGTAAGGATGATCTCACCAAGGTTATTTTGAGAAAAAGGGAGTTAGTTCAGTAGAATACCAAGTATAGGTCTTGGTTTAAGTATTTAGTTGTTGATAATTGGGTTTGTCAAGTCAAAACCTTGGAAAATGAGAGTTATAGTTTCTGCAGAAAAATCAGTTTAGTACCCTGAGGTTTAGAGTGAGTTTTGACCATGTCATTGATGTGCACTTTGAGGCCCAAGCCACCAGAAGTTATAATGGGGAGTATATAATAGGTTTTAGGAGTTGGTTGGAGGTTTGCATGTCATTTGGTTAGGTGCACAAGTAGAATAACAAAATCTGTCCAGCAGGGGACAGTTTTGTTGCAACTTAGAAATAGGGAGATTTGGCCATGTCATGGGTAGGCCCTCATTAGGCCCAATTGGGCCTTAGTTAGAGGGTATGTCAGAGAAGTTTTTCCAACCATATTTCATAGGATATGAGCTAGAACCATGTGTCACAAGTTAATTCAAGTCAGGGCATTTTCTGCCCAGAAAAACAGGGGTACCTTGGACTTTTAGCTTAGGCCCAAGAAGGCCCAAGCCAGGCCTTTGAGCCACATCAAGCTTGTGAGATGCCCTTAGGTCAGGAGAGTCTTGTGTAAAAATTTTGAAGAAAAACTTGTAGTTTAAGAGTGTCTAATGCACTCAAGAAACCTTAGTTACCATTCTGAAATTTGCACCAGTGAGCACTTTCACTTATCACATAGTTTTAGAACACTTAGAAGTGAGTATTAGGTCGACCACCATAGTTGTAAGATAGTATAAGGTCAGTAGAACAAAAGGCACAAGTGAGGGTCAATAGGTTTTGGATAATTTAGGAAAGGCACATTGAGTTAGGAAGCCCAAATTCGAAGACTTCGTTTAGTTAGCGACCAAGTAACTTAAGTGGTGAGTCGAGATCATCCAAGCCTAGTGTGGCATTATGGTGTATATGATGTTATTTGGTATTAATATACGATATGTGATTATGTGGCTACGTGTGTACATTTGAAAATATAAATGGTGGATATGAATTAAGTGTGTATAGGCCTAAGTGCCATCCATGTTTAATTTCGGGTTGTAATTAGGTTA